>NC_069134.1:55713200-55995700 GCF_026914265.1 Mya arenaria
TGATGAAGTTAAGTTTTGTAACGTGTTCTTTAATTGTCAAAACTACCTGAACATTTATAAATATGCTTATCAAGATCAACATACACTTGCACAATTAATGTGATGTATTTCGTTACATTTTATTACATTACTGCTACATTTGATGTGAAGATCGTTTTTTCAAACATGTTACACAAAGTTATAGAAATAGAGAGTTTTGGAAAGGCAATTGAATCTGAAATATCATTCGTTTGAAATCACTATTCCAATTATACTCTTGAAATATGACATAATATAAAACCATGGGCTCCCTCTTATCATAGCAATTGCTCGCTCGTATTTCATTTTAAAAAATTGAAGCGGACCACGGTCTTACATTGGCACTCGCTTATTTTTAAATAGAATCTCTAAAATCTTGTGTATGCTAAAGCGTCATTTGGAGTGACAGTTAAGGATACACAAGCAATACGCAATGCAACACTTGCCAATCTGTAGTCTGGGCACGATCATTTGTGATTGTTTACAGGCCATAATTGGTCCTACTTGAATGAACCTTCTTGCCATTTTTGCATACGGACAAGTTATTAGGCCTTGCTATTTGCTCATTGCTTTTGGCACGCCACTGAGAGCAACAGTTATTTGAATAATCGATTCTAATATTTACACCCATTGTAAAACATGGATTAGTTATAACACTTTGCTTATTGCACATTCCTTTACGGGTATGCCACAGAAAGCAACAATTATTTTAATAATCGATTCTGATCATTTATTGTTTATGGATATATTATTACACTTCGTTTATTGCACATTCCCCTTTACTGACACGCCACTGGAGGCAGCTTTTATTCGAATGATGCATCGTGATTAATAACACCCTTAGTATCAATTCAATATGTTAGTGCACTTTGCTTATATGACATGGAATCTAACAAATCACAGAATGCAATGGAACCGATATCGCTGCATACAGATATTTTTTTGAATACATTTGAAGATATAAAACTGCACTTGAGAGTCAATTTTTCATGTTTAACCTTGCTTCAGACATTTGGGGAAATAGAAAACCGATTAAATTGCATTCGTGCTTTGTGTATTACAATAAGACACAAATTGAGATGATATTCTGATGTCCCTGTACTGTTGTTGTAATTGCCAAGAAAAGAAAGAAATATAGTAACATTGTCAAAATGTAAAAAGTAGTCTGTAATTTACCAACATAACTATTACGGCGATACAATGCTTGAAGGAAAACCATCATTTTACCATATAATTTATTATAGTCAAAATAAAAGATTCTGTTGTAAAAGCGATGGTTATCTGACTCGCGTCCCACCAACGCGCTCCATGTTCGAATCCCTGCCAGGGCGTAGGTTAACCTTGTTTGTCGTCATTAAGCTCGACAGGCTGGTTTCATGTTTTTTGGTCTCACGAAACACCTCGACTTAGCATATTTAGTTAATGTAATGTTCTTCACAAGCGCTTTTAAATAAATACCGTTTAAATATAAAAGTTTGTACAATTTACAAACAGTGAGTCAAAGAGAGCCTTTGAAAGCACAAACTACGAGCAAATTTGGAAATAACGGTCTATTCATTGACATAAAAGATCGGTCCCAAACCTGTAACCCCATTGTAAGGTACGTTTTTTATATTGGTATTCCATTTTAAAAATCATTAGGACATTATCTAAATATTTTTTTAATTTTTTTTTTGTTGGGGGAGGGGGGGGGGGGTGTGGGGGTAGCTATAAATAACCTTGTAAATGCAGTTCATAATATTGCGACCATAAAGATTGATTAAATGCAATAAATACTCCCATGAAAAAGCCATTATCCTAACGCGATTTGAATATAACAGATAACATAATAACCTGACAATTTAATTGTTGTTGAAAACAATGAAATGTTTAAGTAGTTGAAATGAAAAAGAAAGCTCCTATAAACAAAGATAATAATTAATTGAAACGTTAAACATTGAGCTGTAAAATACTTCATAGAAAGAAATGTGATCAGAATAAAGTAATTTTGCATGCAAATACATATCGGTTCGAACATAGCACGAGAAATTTGAATTGTTTAAGATGTTTAATTCAAAACAAGATAGTGGGAGGAACCTTTTGTACCTCTTATCACTGAACTTTTTGAAAATTTTCAGACAATTTTCGAACGAAGATCGTTGAAGAACTGCAAAGCCGTTTACATAAAATTTATTAATAAATAAAAACAATATAATACTATGATAGTTTGTCAAAAAGTGTCATAATGCTTAGAATGTAAATAAAGGTACTTTAAATATGCAGCCACTGCACACATATTTGAAGAAATCCATCATAATGGAATATATTGCAACCATGTGGGATACCATTTAAAGCGCCATTTTGTTCAAAATGATTTACTCAGTGAATACTCAAACGTATATTTTTTCATTCAATTACAATATCATTAAACTATTTTTAACTTTTTTTGACAAACCATCAACGCAAATGGAGAAGTTGATTGTACATTTAACATTTTTTATTTAACACGGACGAAAACGATACAGTAGATTAGTATTTATAATCAATCAAACATGTCTGAAGTATATCTTACAATTCTGAATAAATACCACAAATTTATACTGTGTCTTTCAATAAAAAATGGCATGCTTATCGATGAAAAAAAGAGTGCGAGTTTTCTTTACTATACGGATATTCCAGTGTTATATGGCGGCCATTTTAAACGCCATGCTAGTTTATATATGGTGGCAATTTTGCATAAGCAGTAGGAATTGCACCAATGCATTTTAAAAAGAAATATTACAAAATTACTGTCGATCAAACAATAATTGCAACAAAAACTGACTTATTTATCTGCCGGCTATTTCGACATTGTGATGGCTGATATATGATATAAATATCATCAAAGTATCGTTTTGTTCAAGAACAAATATTTACAAACTAAATAGTAGAATTGGTAACGTTTGTTTTGAACAAAAGGTGGTGCTGTGCCATCTTTTGGATTCTGGTATAAAAGGCTCCTGGTACCAAATTATGAGAAAAAACACAAAATTTTCTATACACAGCAATGCAAGGTTCGTGTAAGAAAATTTCGCTGAAGGACTATTTGTTACATGACGAAAGATTATCAAAACGCATTTGTCAGCATTTAGCGTATATGTAAACCGCGCAACTTTAACTGAAAAGATACTTCGCTGGAACGAAAATCAAAGATAGACTGTTTATTTGGTTTTGCTACTTTAGCATGTTTGACAGATCTCAAATGAGAAAAAAATACTTCTAACCATATTAAAACCCATTTGAATATCTGTGTATGTGACAGCACAAAGCACAACATATTGTCGATATGATGATATCATAGAACACACAACGGAAATTGGACTTGGATATGTTTATGAAAGGTCGTTAAATGCTCTTTTTGTCAATGTATACATATCCAATACAACTTACTACCGTTTGGAAATAAGCTTAGCAAAACGTGCTCGTAAACATGTTAAACAAGGCTCGATCGTAATGTCATTTCGCACCGAAGAATACGTCCATTGCAAAAATACTTAAAAGATATTCCGTTGTAACTGCGCAATACTTGTGAGCGTAATTTAAAGCTCCAATTGAATTGACACTTTGAAGTAAAATCAATGTAAATTTTACATGTACTTTGCATGGTATTGAGCACTTCTCCGCAGTAGTAAGTTCCACGTGATAAATAAAAACACGCCTCATTACTGACGGCAGCATTCGCTTTTACTTGCATGAGTTAGGTCGTTGGTCAACCATTGTTTTTGCACTGCATTCGAAACTCGATATTTGTTTATTTTGAACTAAGCAAAAACCAAGATCAATTAACCCTTCATAAAATCCTACATTAAATACTAATTAATTTGCGAACAATAGTGTGTTTTAATTATCCATGACGATCAAACTCAAATGTATTACGTATGCTTGTCTGAACACGTTTGAATGAGAGTTAGGAACTAACTAGTTAGCAACGGACTGTTTTATTAATGTAAACGCTTTTATCACGAAGTTTGATTTAACTGAATATTAGGCGCTTTTTTATCTAGTTAACATTAAAACATTTATAGTCAGACTCCGATGAAGATTAATTGGGTGTTATGCTTCTCTGTGGAGATAATTATGTTCACCTTGAAATGTCCAATTTCTAGTGGTTTCTTTGAAAAACCGATAGTGACATTTCAATTTCAATATTTCAAGATATCCTCTTCACAAATTCAGGTTTTTAACTTCACGATTTCACGATTTCAACTTCACGAAATCACAGTTTCACGATTTCAACTTCACAAATTTACAATTTCACGATTTCAACTCCACAAATTAGCGATTTCAACTTCACGAATTCACGATTTCAACTTCACGCATTCATGATTTCTAGATTTCCACTCAATGAAATCACGATTTCACGATTTCAACTTCATAATTGCACGAATTCACAGATTCATGATTTCACGATTTCTTTTTTTGTATCATTTCTAGATTTCAACTTCACGATTTCATTATTTCACCTTCTTTTACTTGATGACGTCAAACCATTTGCGCGAAAAATCACCAAGAGGCAAAGGAGGAAGTTGACTGTGTATTCCTTGTAATCAAGATGGCATTTGGATGTGTTTTTGAATTGGTAAGTCATTTTTATCAACAATTATTGATTTAGTAATTGCATTAGTTAAAACCAGATGATTTTTTCATGTCCTCACTTCTGTTCTGGTCGTAATCGAAATTTTGTTTAATTATATGCAACACACAAGTTGTCACAAGGTCAGTTGTTCCGGGTCTAAACATAACTATTTGAAACCTTGTTGAAATCTTTATTTTAAAAAATATTTTGGGCACACGTTTTTCCTATCGAAACGTGTGGGCTATTGTCATTTGGCTTTTTTTTGAATTCGTGAAGTTGAAAGCGTGAGTTCGTGAAATCGTGAAGTTGAAATCGTGAATTCGTGAAATCGTGAAGTTAAACTCGTGAATTCGTGAAGTCGAAATCGTAATTTCGTGAAGTCGTAAAGTTGAAATCGTGAAATAGTGAATTTGTGAAGTTGAAATCGTGAATTTGTGTAGTTGAAATTGTGAATTTGTGAATTCGTGAAGTTGAAATCATAAATTTATGAAAAGGAAATATTGAATTTGAAATGTTACCACCGGTCTTTCGTATATTTCTTTTAAGATTCAATACTACCATATCCCATTTAAATCTTAGGACTTGCATATTTTATGGTGTTAACATTTGCAGAACTCAATAGAATTCCTTAATGTCGTTTCCAAATATGGTCCTTTCCTTAAATGGATAATTACAGTACCATGAATAGTTCTGTAAATAGAAACAAAAATATGTAGGACAACTATAAAAACAGACTCGGAATATCTACAGAAAAAAAACACAAATATGATTTGATTGTATACCTACGTAAAAATACGCAGTGATGATCTCCCTGACATTTCGCTAATACATTGCTGCCAACACCCATTTATTTTGTTTCCTATCGTTTTTGTTTTATCCAAATCATAGTAGAAATTAAAAAGAAATGTGTTTTTGCTTTGTGTGCCAGTGGCCATTTAATATAACCTCCAACCCGATTTGTCTGTGACAGCAACTCCATTATGTGTTTCCTATCACACGAATGTGCGATAAAACAGAACTGACATGCGGAATAAAATCTGCTTGTAAAATCAAGTCCCCTTACTGTAGAAATACATTCGTATTGGCAAAGTAAATCGAATGTTGCACTAACTAACATTTGTTATAATCAATTCTTCTTACGAAAAGTGTTGTTTGTTGGGTAAAGCAATATCTACATTACTACTACGATAACATATGGGAACTATTTCGTGCCAATAAATTTAATACAATATCAAATATGACCAAATAGTAATGTCATACATATTCACATCTGATTGGTTTATGTTTATAAACGGTTTTATACAAAAACAAAGCATGCAATGAATAATGGATATATGTTACGGGCGGAGTTCCGAATATAACCTTAAACAAGTCGTTGACCACATATTTAATGTAAAACAATGCTTAATGCAGAGACAGGTTCATTTAACACATACAGATTTATTCAAGAAAGCGTTTTAATTTCGTATAAACTACCATTAAGACTCAGCCTACAAGTTGCTAATGCCTGATATATATGTATTTGTATGGCAATTGTTTTTGCCAAAAATGCATAAAGTTTCTTATAAAACATATGCAATTTTATAACTTTTTACTATTTGTTTTCAAATAGATTCTCATACTGTAGAATCTTCATATATATGTTCGCACTGCATATTATGAAATATGCTCGAAATAAGTATAAGTATACTTCAGAAAATCACTTAAAATCGATTTTGATAAAACAATTTTTCATTTGAAACTTAGCCTCAATTTTGATCAGTAACATTGAAATATTGACATGTTTTCTGAGAAGACAATTCAATTTCTTTAAACTTTTAAAATATTACATATCAGGCATTTAACAGAGAATTTGATTGAAATCAAACATGTATTATACATCCAGTTTTAAATTAGAATGTCAAATACTACATCGTAACAAAAGTGTTTTAAGGAAGTAATATCCTTACCGTTTCAGCATGATTTAGACTTTATGCAACTAGTAACAAAAGAACTCAATATAACTTTAAGAACTCTAACAGGTGTGCATTCGCCAGATTGAAAAAAACAAAACATTATTTAAATAACAGAACATTGGGGAAATAAAAGACCGTTTTATTTGCTTTCTTGGTTTTTTGCTTGTTTAACGTACTGAAAAGTGAAATTTATATAAATATATAATTATGTAGAGCACCAACAGCCTTTCAGGCAAAAGTGGTGGAAACAAGGTAAACTTTCTGAAAATCAATACCAACAAAAAGCAGTAAAGCAGATACATTTAAAAAAGAGACTCGTTTACAGAGTTATGTTACTTACTTATATGAATGAACACCAAAGAGAACTAACAAAAACTCATTAAAACCGATTTATTTTTTATAAAAAAAAATTCCAATACCGTTTTTTATCGCTTTTTTGCCTTTTCTGTCACATCTTTCAATACATGTTTCGCTAAAATTAATAACATATAGTCAGCTTAAAAAACTAATTAATAACAAATAAAAAAAACGTGTAGATCTGATATTAATTATAATCCAAGATTAATGTATTGCTCAATGGAAGTAGCGAAAATATATTAAGCCTACCGCTTTCAATGAAACTTGAGTTTTTGCACAAATCTAATTATAAAAAAAGATGAGCTACAAATCATCAACATTAAACCGTCATAATTAGTATTTGTCATAGCTTTATATTCAAGCAAGATTCAGCAATGATGAAATGAAGGTAATTAGCCGGCATCCATCTTTTCTGAAAAATAATGGATACATATATCATTGGACAGTATTTAATTAATCTTCTGAGACTTTCATAAAATCAGAACGACACATTAATATTCAGAATTGCGTATAGAAGGTGCATCAGATTTTGAATAATTAATAAACATGCATTTTATACAACCATAACATATCAATCGCAGATTTGTGTGCATGTCATAAATTGTTTTAAAGGCAGAATTTTACACAAACAAACATTTAAGTGGCGAATTTCTGATCACATGATGGCATCTTTCCTCAAAGATTAGTGTATATGATATAATATGTCTGTGAATCAAGTGTCGTTTTGAAGCTCAAGAGACAAGAGAAACACATATAATTTCGTTAAATACTTCGTATAGACATTTCAGACGCATTTCTTTTTAAGAAGCTTTATATAATCTACAAAAACCCTTGCGCAGCTCCTGGAGCTAGGAACAATGAGTTTAATTGAGAAAAAAAGAGTTTTCTCTCCATATTGATATTTCAAACGTAACGGCAAATATATTGCAAGCGGAAGTTATCAAGGTTGTTTGCTGGGTTCTCAGGTTATTTCTGGTGACCATGTATTTTGAATATGATTTTTATTTTTTATTTTTCTGTCATAAACCTTTCTTTAGGAGCATTAATATATTGATTAACTCTTTTGCTTTTTTACTAATGTAATATAATTAAGTATATTAAGTTAAAACACCTTTACGTACCATTTTAAGTCATTCTAGAGACCTGCTTCCCTTTTGAAATGATCCACTTCCAGTTGCCTCTTAAAATGTCTCTCTACAAGCTCACAACGAAAGTTTGGTTTGTCTTACTTATTACTTGCTTTATGATTGTGCAAAGTTTGAAAATTTATCAATCAGAAAACAGACCTTTACATATCCTCCAGACTCAAAGTATTACTTGTATAAGTGCGGTGCGTATGTTCATATACTTCAAAAATATAACCTTCAAACCTAGATTTAAAAAAATGAATTGGTTTTTCGTTCAAATTATATAAACACTATCGTAATCAAGTATTCTGAGGAACTGGAATAATTTCCCTAGGGATAAGGCAATACGTGAAAGAAAAACAGAAATAATCACATGGACACAATATTTACGACAAAACAACGCTCCAGCCGTCCATAGGGAGTTTTGACATTTCAATAGTTACATGTAGTATTATTCAAACAAAAGATGAACGAATAAACAAATAAATATGTCAACTGCTGATACATCTTGTTAACAAGGTCAGTCAATCTTATACTTATTCTACTAGAATATGAATTGAAGCTTAAAAACAATTATCGAATACATGCACTCTTATCCCTGGCTCCGAAATGTATAGTTTTCGTTTTGAAGTTAGTGAATATTTGCAAATGTGGATCACGAAATGCATTGCTACATCTGAAGGACATCCGCCAGTGTTTACAGACGAGAAAAAAAGTTTTCACCATTATTTTAGTTGTGACGTTACACCACAGACGCTTAACTGTTCAACTCAACTCAACTCAACCTTGAACATAAAGACTTTGTTTTCCAGTTCGATGTTTTTATTCAGTGAATACAACATACAAACTCACTGTCTCAAACAATCTCCAAAACTCGACTCCCTAAAAATGAACGAGTATTTATACTTTGAATATAGGCCCATCGCGACATCTCAACTACCTACTTTATTCATATTCTAGGAATGATTTCCTAACAGACCTCACGAGTTGCAAATAACAGTTTTAGACTATCCGCAGCATAAACTGCGAGCAAGAGTAAACATATTATATCAGGCAAGTGCTGTTCATACTAAAGCGAATCAATATGTAAAACATAATAGAATAAGACCAGGGAACAAAATGTACTTATAAATTTGACGTGAGTCTACTTAATCGCACAATCGAACTTAGCCCCATCTAATGAGGGTAATAAATATAGATATTTCGATTTCGCCAATATAATATTGTTTTTGTGATATCACATCATGCTAAATAGCTGATAAGTTTATATATAGTTTTTGAAACGAATCGAAACGTTTCTGCATATATAACTACCACGGCATACCTACACTGCTCAAAAATGATGAATAGTTGCAGTTATATTATTTAAGTACGCTCAAATGTATCAGTCCACCCTGTCATTTCAGAAAGACATCACCACAAATGAATTTCGATATAACTTTATAAAGCTTCTTGCTCAAAATTATATTTCAGTGCGTAAATAGTATGCATTTTGTAATAATCTGAAGCCAAAACATCGGGTTGTGACTTTGGACACATTTTCACTTAGTGTCACACAGATTTCACGTGGTTTAATTGGTCGAAGGGATAAAAACTGTCCTGGAAAATATTAAGCGGCTGAGATCACTACATATTCAGCATTAAAACATGATCTATAAATAAACCGTCCATTATTGGACGAAAAACAATTTTCGTAGAAAAAATAAACGCAATATTGACTTGTCTTATCGAAGACCGGAAACAGTTTATCATATAACGTCATTATAATCATGAAAAATATCACTTCAAAAACGCCATATAGACCTACCTGCCTAAAGACCGGAAACAGATTAGCATATGACGTCATAACAGTTTATTTTTACTTTTTAACTGTAAAATATTCAGTTCATATTGGCCGCAAAATCAGTATTAACCTAAGTCATGCTATGTTACGAAGTGTTGTTTTTTCATAGAAAACAAATTATTAACATTCTGCAGAAAGAACATAATTAATGTCTTTCAAGTTTGATAATATCATAGTTTAGACATTTTACAATATCACGCCTCCGCCTTTAATGACGCAACGCCAGTAGTCCTGGAATGTTCACGAGGTGACCTCATATTTTTCGATATTGGGTCAATAATCATTTAATCGCAAAAATGGGGACCATTTTCCGATTCCGATGATGATTAATATCTATGTATTAATATGTCAACAGGTTTTCGACGTTGCAGGGTTAGAAGGTGTCCCGATATGGGATATAAAGGGCAGGGTTACCATAGTCGATTTTGAGCTTCGCTCTCATCCAAAATGGTTTCCATATAGAATCACCTTCCAACCCCGTAACGTATAATTCGTCATGGCAATTTTATTGAAATAAAGAAAATTAATTAACCATTAAAAAGTCAATACCGCTGTGAATTTCAACATAATGGAGACCTTCACATGTCTGCCAATGGAGAAAGTATCGTTCCACACTAAAATACTTTTCCAATCCGAGAGCTTTATGAATTGTTCTTTTACCAAAATGGATATAAGCACGTAACACAAACAAATAAAAATATATTGTTCAAAGTGTTGTGTTTTTTTGGTATGAGATATGATAACGTTGTATATATCTAATTGTAATTTCAAATTAACAAAATTATTATAACGATATGTTGCATGAAGGTCATACCTTATTTGATCATACTCAAGTACATTTGCAACTGAACAACTATATATTACAATTTATAACATACCCATCATATTCCTTTTTTCTTATTTCCAACAGTTAAAATATAGAACGCCGTATTGGAAAATCACACACTTGTCGTTTTCCGCACCAGTATCAGTATAGTAGCATGTGTCGAGTGCTACCTTTTAGAAGCTGGCGTTTATTCAAGTGTTTTACAATACAAACTCCCTATTAAGTGATCTATATTGTTAAGGAACGTACTATATTTCCTAAGCTTTTTTTTCGATTGTATTCAATATCTGATTTGTTTTAATATTCAAGAAAATGCACTGAAACATAATTCCTTTTGCTTTTTGGCGTCATTCATTTCGGGAGATATTGTGTAAATAAAAGTAGTGCGTTTAAATATCAAAATAATCTAAGAAGACGTAAAATGAAAGTTAAATTACGGTATGACACTTTTCTGACGACTTGTATCACGTCACGTTCGGTTTATAAACAGCTCCCTCTCGATCGCTATCAATTATTGATAAATACGCTTTTACACACATAACTCGACGTGATATTGAACGTTTAAAGGGCCCCATCATTATAAACACATAAATAGTGGTTAAAACAAATATGTAACATTAATAATATCACTCCTGAATTCAGGAGCAAGACATAATTTAGGTTTTTCATGATCAAACGCGTAAAGACGTTATAGTTGTGATCACTTACAATTCTAATTTAGAGAGCGCCGTAAAAAGCTTTTAACGAAACATCATATATATCGTGCGAAAGTTTTCAATTCGGATATAAAGTTATATGTAATGTCTTTAATTAGCGCAACAATCATTCGAGCTGTTCGTAAGTTTGTGGTATCGTTTAATACCCCATTATATTTAATAAAGTTATTCAGTGAGACAGTCATGATGTATATATTAATGGTTGTCCGCAAGAAGTTGAAACAGTTGGAATATCTTTTTTTGTAACATTCAAAATGGCAAGCTCGAAGAATGTTCCACGTCATATGTGTTTGCCTATGTAGTGTCTTGTTATTTTTCTATTGTTTGCCTCCTATTTGCACAATTATTATGAGACTTTATGAAAACATAGTTTAAACCCTGCATTTACTAAGACGAGTAATGTCGGAACGATTTTTATGAATGATTGTATCGTACCTTATCGTAATTTAGTGCATTTATCGAGAAACAATAGCTGTGAAAATTGTTTACAGATATGAGATAACAAGCTCAAGTAATGTTTGCATATTTGTGTTCTTTTGTACAATGTTCAATAGTTGCAGTTCTATTTATTTAAACATAGTATGGAAGAGAAATACTTCTGAAGCTCAAAGGACTTCCATTTAGTATTATTACATTTAAAGAACCATAAGGACATTTTCCAAATGTCTGTCTCATCGATTGTTGATTTCCTTTGCTTAAAAACAACCATGTAATTGGTTTCCTTCTAACCGAAATAATTCTTTAACTAAATAGTTAATAGTGATACCGTAAAAAATAATTCAATGTATCTTATTCTTTCTGAAAATAAATGTTAATATTATTTCTAACACTATGGATAAGTTAGTGTGGCTCACTGAGCGCCAAAATCACATTTCAGACATATGTGTGATGGTTTTTAACAAGTTTCTAATTAGCAATAAAAAAAGTTCCTTATAAAAAATGTTAAAGAATTTGTTGCTGAACCTTTATATATATATATATATATATATATATATATATATATATATATATATATATATATATATATATATATATATATATATATATATATATATATTGATTATTATTTACCTGATTAAAAGCTGTTATAACTAAAAGGTTTAATCACTGTAGTTTTTACGATCATTTAATATAATTTTTTACTAATGCTTTCACTCTCACCAATGACCAAAAACGTTATACTAATCCCGATATACGCCTTTCAATAGCGACGTTCGTACAACGACTTTACAGTCATCAATTTAAAACTGCATTTTTGATTTACACTTTATGAAAAACAAAAACAAATCTTTGATAGGTCATGTACATTTTCAAGAAAACTAGTTTACTCCAAAATGACCATTTTTTTAACTGTACCAATGTTACATTTTCTTTTTAAATATGATCATAATTATAAAGAGCCACAGGGTTTAACGTTTGCGATATTGATATTTAATTAAGCGTGTAAGCATTCCTTTTGCCAAATATATTTCTGGATCAATTGCAGGTTAGAAAGAATGTGACCAAGAATTTGACGAATTATTAGAAATTGTTCAGTGATCATTACTGACATTCCCTACAGAACAACGCATTAAAGAGCAGCTTTGATGACCAACCATGATCTGGATACGGAAATGAAAATGAGCATGTCTGGTACAGAAGTTGATAGATCGTGCTTTAGCTAAAGTAATGTTAACATATTCTCGAACTATGATACTTTGAACATGAAAGTAACTCGTGTCTTATTTTGCCCTTTTAATTTGATATCTCCTGTTTAATACTCCAAACACTCACTTTTACAATAATACGGGCTCTAAACCGAGCGAAGCTCGGCAGAGCCCTATTACGGTCACACATAGCACTACTTTCGTTCAAAAGTTGCGCATACTATCAGACTGAAAAAAAGACGTAAAGGTGATGGAACCAGTATTTTTTCTGTTCATAAACTATATTGAGCGCGTGCATGCCGGACACCAACGTCATCAGAGCGTGACGATACGGAAGAATGAAATTTCAAAGTATATATCTCAGACAATCTATAGAATTATGTTTCATTTAGTGTGCATATGATTTTTAGCTTATGAACATGTAAAATATCTACTTAAACAATCACAACAACACAATGAGATCCCTATCTAAAGAAATATTACTACTTTTCATTCATTCATACTGTCAATCATTCATGAATATATATACTATCAGACTGAAAAAAGACGTAAAGGTGATGGAACCAGTATTTTTTCTGTTCATAAACTATATTGAGCGCGTGCATGCCGGACACCAACGTCATCAGAGCGTGACGATACGGAAGAATGAAATTTCAAAGTATATATCTCAGACAATCTATAGAATTATGTTTCATTTAGTGTGCATATGATTTTTAGCTTATGAACATGTAAAATATCTACTTAAACAATCACAACAACACAATGAGATCCCTATCTAAAGAAATATTACTACTTTTCATTCATTCATACTGTCAATCATTCATGAATATATATATTCATTTACTTGAAGTTAATACATTGAAAAAAATTGCATCTCAACTCTGATGGCAAAAGCAATAAAAAGTGAGCAGGGGAATTGAGATAAGTACCTTTTCCCTTTATGCATTAAAGAAAAAACCTAAATACACTCAAAATGCCTTAAAGTGTACATCAGATTGGCACCAAAAATATTTTTTTCTGTAGCGAATCTCGGTACAATTGTTTCATAAAATTTGATCAAAACGTTCAATCTGTGAGAGTGCAGCTTTAATAAATTAAAACACTAATTTATTGTTTATTTAATATAGCCATCCTAGTTGCTGAAGCCACAGAGGTATTTTCAAGGACAAGAACCAATGCTGATCAAAACATGGTCTAGTGAAGGAATTCCATACCCGTTCTTGGCAAGGATTTTTTTAGAAAGGAATATTGTCTGCAAGTAAGAAAGATTTCTAAGAAAGTCTGTTTTAAAGGCTTTCAAAATGCATCTGGGGACTCGATTAGTAAAGATTAAACTTTGAGTTGTTAAAAAAGTTTATGCAAATCGTCCAAAAGACTATTATATTTAATATTTTTTTGTTATATTTTTTTTGGAATTAATAAACTTTTCTGCACATTTATCGCATTAATGCACCAGTCAGTTGTAACCTTGGACCCTCCAGGTCCAGTGGTAAACCGGGGATAGCCGGGGAAAAGGGCTGTGTTTTTTACCATTCAGGTGTCACTGCAGTGCCAGGTGAATGCGGTGGTTTTGTTTTGGTGCAAAATATAGCAGTGCGGGGGGCATTTGGTGGGTATTTTAACATCATTTCTTCCCTGCAGGGCGGGGATTTTACCCTGGGGTGGATGGACTGAAAATGAAAGTCCCCGCTATTTCCCGGGCTTGAGTGTTGTTTATAATTGACTGGAGCATAATTCCTACATAAAAGGTTATGTATGTCTCAAATGAGTGTTTACAGGCATTTTTCATACTTTTACAGTAGAAGAAGATAATCTTATTCTGTGATTTTGTGTCTTGTTTGCAGAATATGATGTGCCAATAAGCTCCAGTTTGCTGCGGCTTTTCGCCCATGGCAGTGGTCCTGCAATCTTGATTCAGGAGTTGCAGCTCTGAATCTAATATTTCAGAATGAAGATGTAAGTTAACTTTGTAGTACTTGTTTGTGTGTAAATGATTCCAAAGAGTGAGATTTATACTAATCAGGTGTAAATAAGCAACGTATGACACTGGTTAAGAGCTGTAATCTTAATTTTAAGGCAAATCTAGCCTTCAAAACAGATACTTTAAGCATTTTTTTTTAAAACTTAGAATAATTATGCTATCACTGCATTTTCTACATCATATAGCCATCTCATACATGAAAACACTAGCAGTTGTCATGAACCTTTCAGTTTTGGTGTTTTTTACCATTTCCTTTGCTGCGCCATTTGTCCCTGGAAGCATTTCAGTTTGGCTCTATGTCATTTTTTATATAAACGCTAAGCTGCAAAAGTGGAAAAATCTTATTTTGCTTTGAAAAAATCTTAATTGAGTAAGCAGGCCAATTTTATGGTGCTGTCTTATATATATATATATATATATATATATATATATATATATATATATATATATATATATATATATATATATATATATATATATATATATATATATATATATATATATATATATATATATAAACTTTACTTGGTCAGATTAATCCAATACATGAGGAAATAATGGCTCTTTAAAAGTTTGCGGCTAACCGATTGATGGAAATGGCTATTTCTGCTTTTTATGAAAACACCACTGGTGCTTATACTCATTCTAAAAGTGTTTAATATATCATTTCCAAACTTTCAATATGTGTTGCATACAGCCTGAAATTGAACTATAGGAGTTTTGAAGTCTGTTTTTTCAAAAATATTATATGAAAATACTGTTTTGAAGAGATACATTGTAAGCTTGGTTAGTGTCTATATGAAACATATAGTTAGAATAACTGTGGTCTTAGGCCATATTTACATATTTTTAACAACGGTGACTTCATTTGTTAGTGTGATAGTCTCTTCATCTGCGTCAATGTAAACAAATTGACCCTTGTTTATTATATTCTGAGTTTAAAATAGGTGTTAATCTGTTTCAGATCGGAATTCATCACTATAGTACCGTATTCACCAATAAGGTTTTATCCAGGATACAAGAGTGGCATCTGGGATTGATCTCTTCAGTAAGTTGGATTCACCAGTAACGTTTTATCCAGGATACCAGAGTGGCATCAGGATTTGATCACTTCAGTACTGAATTCACCAGTAACATTTCATCCAGGATACCAGAGTTGGCATATGGGACGATCACTTCAGTACCCTATACCAGAGTGCATTATGTATCTTGGATCAATGACTTCAGTACTGTAATCATCGTGAACAATTAAAATAAGAGACAGTAATTGCATATGTATCAAATGCAGAGAAATGTGTCAATTTTCTTGGAGAGTATTCCCCTATCAATAGATCAATACATCATAGTTTATTACAGTCATCTTGTCAGTAGGCTGCTAAACTCTTGCTGGGGGGGGGGGGGGCAATTTACTATGTCTAAAATACAGTGACATTGTTAAAATGAAAACAAAGCCTAATATGTTCTGAACAATTAAGTGTATTGGCAAAGTATATACTTTTTGTAGTTTTAAACTGAATGAGCTTATAAATGAGCTTATGTAAGCATAATTATAGTACATTTTTGTTCTGATAATGTTGTGAACAGTTAAATTGCTTTATTGTGCATATATTACAAGTTTACAACATAAGTATATATGTATCAATAACAAGAACTAATGTTTTGTTGAATAATCTATGTGCTTGTTTTTAGCTCACCTGAGCACAAAGTGCTCAAGGTGAGCTATTGTGATCGCCCTGTGTCCGTCATCCGTCGTAGTCGTCCGTTGTCGTCCGTCGTCAACAATTTGACTGTTAACACTCTAGAGGTCACAGTTTCGGCAATATCTTAATGAAACTTGGTCAGAATGTTACTCTCAATAAAATCTTGGACGAGTTCGATATTGGGTCAGCTGGGGTTAAAAACTGGGTCAGCTGCGGTTAAAAACTAGGTCACCCGGTCAAATTAAAGGAAAAGCTTGTTAACACTATAGAAGTCACATTTATGACTGTATCTTCAGGAAACTTGGTCAGAATGTTAATATTGATAATCTCTAGGTCAAGTTCGAATCTGGGTCAAGTGTTGTCAAAAACTCAGTCACCTGGTCAAATTGAATTAAAAGCTTGTTAATACTCTAGGCCCCAATTTCTCGAAACTTCTTAAGCATAACAGGCTTAAGTAGCTTTTAATATTTCAATTACTCAAAATACATACTTGAATGGAAATTTGATTAATGAAAAATGGTTTAATTTAACTAACATATAGATAATTCCTATCTAAAGTATAAAAACTCTTAAAGAAGTAAATATTATCCAAATTATTGAAAACCAAAAATAGTGAGTTTAGCTTAATCCGGTTATAAGGGACTTAAGAAGTTTCGAGAAATTGAGGCCTAAAGTCTCATTTACGACTGTATATTCCTGAAAGTTGGTCAAAATGTTTATATTGATTAGGCCAAGTTCGATCTTGGTCATGTGCAGTCAAAAACTAGGTCACCAGGTCAAGTAAAAGGAAAAGCATGTTAACACTCTAGAGGCCACATTTATGACCATATGTTCATGGAACTTGATCAGATTGTTATTCTTGATGATCTGTATTGGATTAGATGAGCGATACAGGACCTTCAGGGCCCTCTTGTTTTTTTTTTACTGTTATAGATGTATAATTCAGTTTAAAGACTCATACTTTAAATAATTAAATATTTTCATACTTTCTTCATACATCGTTATATTCAATGATGGAATGGTGCTAACAACATCAACTACAGGGAATTTATAGTCATTTCAAACTGCTGAGGTGGTCAAACCAATTTTCCAGGTTATTTGCAGAAACTTAAAAATCTAAAATATACATAATGCTGTTTTACATATTAAAATAGTTTAGTACAGGTTAATTGTCAGATAACTGTAATAATTAGTTTTAAGTAAACTCAATCTGTTTCGTTTACCTTATGTTTAAAGTAGGAATCATTTATTTGTACTGTAAATGCTTGTATGATATTCAGTAGGTAAATTAATATACTTGTGTTTGCTATTATGAGTTTTTTCAAACATTAAAATATTAAATTTGCTTTGCATTGCCTTAACCTTACTTGTTATGCACCTTAATAATCTAATTGGTGTAGTCAAAGTCATAATATGTCATTATAAAATGAATTTTGCCTTTGACACTTGTTTACCTAAGAAAAATTGTACTGCATTAGCAGTTTCTGCAGTTGATAACATACCTAGACCCCGTCTAAGGCAGTGCCTTATTTCATATTATTTGTTCAATCAATTTTCATCACATTTGCTTTTTACCATTTGCCGTTATATTCACATTAGTCAAACTAGAGGTCCCTGTCAATAAATAACGTACCTTATAATGTCGCCATCCAAAGGCAATTGTATCATATTTTAGTCGCATTACAGAGGCCATGGTTTGTGATAGAAGTCGCCCAAAGCCAATACTAACGGTGTTTTCTGTTTTCCACAAATTAATTTAGAAATATTTCAATAAATTTGGAATAACAATATACCTCGATTTACTTGGAATATACTCAGAATTTCACTGACATTTCGCATGCTGTGGTTTGCAAAGTAGATATTTACTCATGATTCATATACTTAACAAATATTCAACTTGTCATACAACTAATATCCAGGTAAAACGTTCCATAAGCCTCCTTAATGTATCGGTAATATAGCAGCAGAAATATTTATCTCGATGTCATATTTTTACATATTTCTTCCGTCTAATGCGGGGTAATTTTGGCCAACAATAAATGAATGTGGTTCTGGCTTTTAGATTATACATTTATGTACGATGGATAATTATAAATTGATATACTGTTGACCATGGCTTTTGGTTGATAATTGCACATATTTTTTGCCATTTGACCATGTTTTAGAATTTTTTTTTTAAAGATATATGTAGGATCTGATTTTGAGGATGTCAGAATACTTAAAATTGTCTCAGAAATTCATAGTTTACGTTTATCCATAGAGATAATGATAACTTCTCGTTACAATGCTGTGTGATCATTGTTTTTAAATATAATTAACGAAATTTTAAACTTTTCATCTATGTTCTAATTCAGATGATGTCAAAAGTCAGAATAATAATGTTTTGCATCGCACAAAACACCCTTTAGGATAGAAACTGCACAGACATAATGACATCAGTCTGTAACTTTTTACATACCTCTCATCGAGCTAATGAATGATCATGAAGAGCCGTCGTATTCAGTCTGCTTTACAAACCAAAACTTCAAAGGTGGGCTATGAACTAATCATACTGTTCTCTGTTGTACTATCAATGTATCGGAGAAGTCGAACACAGAAAATAAACTAATTGACCGATCGCGAGGCGACTAAAAGTCTCGTTCACTCGAATCACGTGATAATTTATAACAAACATTCTGTTACTCTTTGCTTTAAGAGTTTTGTGGTAAAATGAAATGTTGGTTTCTGCTTGTTTGGAAACATTTTTGCCGAAGATATGCAGAGCTCTTGCTTTTGATGGTGACATTGGGAAACGAAAGCATTTAACTTGTCGTAATTAATTTATATGTGTATTTATGTTATACTTTTACCATCCCCAGAACAGCAAACACCCTATGTTCTTTCCAAAATGTTGGTCGACGTTTGGTTGGTTTTGTTAAGGAAATTATCTTGATGGATTAAGTTAGAACATAAACTGAAAGGTAAAATTCAATAAATTCGAATCACTGCTATCCTCCGTCCATTATACCACACTTGTTGTCAGACGAATACTGTACTTCTTTGGTAGCTTCAGCAAGCGTGTGAGTCCGTGCATGGTATCTCAATGTTAAACCTGTTTCCATGATGACGAACAGTCTCAAGTCCAAATCAAACCTCGGATTTGCTCAGAGAAGCATTTTATTAAATTGGAAAAAGGATCTTTATTCCATTTTTTTACAAAATTAAAAAAGATAATTGTAAAACCATAAAATACCAGTAAAATTAAGGGAAATTTACCGATGTTCTGCTTAAAATATTTGAAATTGAAGTCAAGATTTGCAATGTTGAGTCTGAAATCAGACTTTAGATTGCTCATAAACAAGAGCCCTGGATGTTTGTAAAATCACGCCGTTATAATATTTCCAAAATTAGTGATTCGGTTCGTTCAAACCTTCTCCTGCACAACAGACGTAACAAATGATATTATTAACTGATTAGATTAAAACAAAAAAGTAAACTTTACTACACTCATAGGACATGCGCTAAAAATGTTATTTGTCATTTATCTATATATAAAAGTAACTAACGACTAGGAAAACTTCGATGTAAATTTGTGAGTTTTTTTGTTGTTGCTAGATAGAAGTTAATAGCTAAGATTTACTGATTATCGTAATTATTTCTCTTCGTTGGGTGTTTGAACACAACACTATTTGAAGGTCGTATCCTTTATATTAACCACAATAAGTTTCATATACGAGTAAAGACAGTTTTTTTTTGCTATGTTTTCTGTTCAACTCGTAATATGTCATTCTAAACATTTTAGATACAAGCAGATATGTTCGTCAAGAATGTACTTATGAGTTGTCTAAAATTGATTATTTCTGAGAATTTCGATCTATTAACTGAATATGACAACAACAATAGCCTGATGAAGTATTCTGTGGAGCAGACATGAATACCCGAGGGATACTGCAATATCATAGATTGCCTGCTTCAAGACGTGAAATACAGATATGATCCCTTTTGACACAGTATTTACTCCAGACAATACCCTTCAGCCGTCAGTACTTAGTTTGAAAATTTCAAGGCCTAGACATTGTTGGTAAAATTTAAAAGACGATTCCACATACTGACAGATTCAATATAGTTTTCAAATTTATAATAGTTTTATCAGTAAACTACATAAAATAAGAGGGCATATGTTTTAATAGGTTATGAATATGTGTTTGTTTCTTTAGAACTATGGATCAAACACACGTGCACTGTATTGCAAAAATACTACTCAATATTATGATAATAAGTGAATGAGGCTACTTGGATAATAATTGGAGGATAGCAGAGCGTTGACTAAGACTGTTCTTTGTTCATCCTTAAGCTATCTGTGTTAAGATCGATAGCAATTGATACCTTCGTTTTTTGCGCAGGGAGAGCAATATTTGATAAGCCCACAGAGTGCTGATTATTCTACCATCTGTACCCTGTGCGTAGGAGTGTATGGAAATTTTTCAATAGCAAGATATAGGTCCGCTATGATTGAGATCCCGTAGAGCTGTATTCTGGCATTATTATAGTTTTTTACTTACCAAACCACGAGATACTGCTCGTTTATGTTACCACTGAATGATAAATTGCTCTATGACCTGGTTTACTTTGACTTTTATAGAAACTTTGATCACACGCTTAAATATTTCATTATTCTTCAAAGTTTTTCAGCTCATTGGATGCTGTTAATTCCACCCCATTTGTTGCGTTAGGCGCGTTGGTAGCTACCCATCTTGACCACGTTGCTAATATGTGGGGAAATAGCTCCTTGGCAGCTATTTTAAGCCCATTTGTGGTGAAAATAAATTGCCCATGTGTCGTATTCAGCTCATAATCAGTTATTTTCAGCACAAGAAAAAATAATTAACAACGGCCTATATAATAGAGGACATACGACTTAAATAACATTTAGTTAAAAAATAAATTGATTGAAAAATGATTAAATGCTTTGATGCGTTTTCAAAAATTATTACTATATCTAAGGGAAGTAAACCTTTAGCATGAAGCGGTTTTTCACAAATTTTCAGAACCGTGATTAATTACAGCAGCGTGCATTTTGAGAATCGACTGATTGTCGAAACTCTAACCTTCCCAACCCTATATATAATGCTATCATCTACTTCTATGCTGATTATTATGATGTACAGAGTGAAAGATTCTTGAATATTGTTTTGCACAAGAAGTCAGCTCAGTCTTGTATGGACAAAGTCATACTGTTTTGTCGCTCCCGCGCCATATTGCTCGTTAATAATTATTGTGCCATTGTACATATTGAAATGAATAGCAAAATTTGGATTTCATTAATTTTGCTATCATATATTTAAGCCGGGTTTCTTTATTTTATAGCATGGTGTTATAAAATAATATTTTCCATTAACATGGATAAATAAATTTATTATTTTTAGTTTGTTTATTCAAGTTCGTTAATTTTATATACAATTTTTTTTCTGTTGTCAGTCACTATAGTATAACTCACTAAAATTTGATATTTATTATGGAGTTTCAACTTGGACATTGGTACAAAAAACATGCTCATTGGTAACGATTGGACATTAGTCCAAAACAACACGCTCATTGGTAGCTATTGGACAATGGTACTAAACAACATGCTCATTGGAAGCTATTGGACATTGGTCCAAAACAACACGCTCATTGGTAGCTATTGGACATTGGTACAATACAACACCCTCATTGGAAGCAATGAAACATTGGTCTAGAACAACAACGCTTATTGGTAACGCTTGGACATTGGTCAAAAATAACACGTTCATTGATCACGATTGGAAATTGGTATAAAACAACAACCGTTATGTGTAGCCATAGGGCATTAAATCCAAATAGCAACGCGTATTTGTAGCGAAATGTCATTGATTCCATACAATAAATACTGCTCCTAGGCTAAGAACGCTCATTGGAAGCTTAAAGTTTTTAGTCCCCAAATGTTATTTTGTAGCTTATAGCGCTAATAATTACAACTTTGAGCAGGTGCGAGTATTAAATGTTTACATCCTATTGGATAAGACAACCCATGTGACATTCATTCATTTCCCCATGAAGCATTCGTGTATGCAAATCAGCTTATTAATATTCATAACCGGGCTCCTTTCTATTTACAACCTATGACGTCACGTCATAGTAGGAAGTTGTTTACATGTGTATTTTTCTTCTTAAAAAATGGGGTAAAATAAAGCAACAATGAACAATAAACCTTAAAAATATTGAACTTGATTTTTTTTATTATAAATGACAATAAACTGATTGCGGCGAACTGGAAGCTAAAAGTTCGTCTGCAGAGGAAACATGGCGGATGATCTGTCAGATTTCGACTTTTTTAAAGATCTTTTTGGTAGTTTTGAGTTGTTTGTGCCGTAATTAAGTGAGGAAACTGCTGCTGTTGCTGTGATTTCTCCGGAAATTGAAGCACTGATGAACATTTCATTTGATAATTTGCCGGAAGTTACAAAAAAAGGAAAGTGAAAATGAAAGTTAAGTTCTAGGTCAACATTTCAAAGTTTAAACAAGTCGCGTTTACGTCAATATCTTACATGAAAAGTGCTGTTTATCCGCTTCGAAATGAGAAAAAAACGAGGAGTCGGCAGCCATTACTGGTCTCATTGTAACTAACTTTAACTCCACGTGTCTCCAAGACGATGATGTATTCATACGCGTGGGAAAGCTACAAACTACTTAGAGTTATCGAGTGATGAATTGCGGTTCTTGGATAATAGCAAAATAAAAATGATATTTTATTGTTTTATAGTTGTAATTATAAGTATTGAACATTATTTTTCTTCATTTCATTGATGTATGAAGTGTCGGAAAAATTACACCTAATTTATACATAAACACTCTTGAGCGGCTTCGTTGGGATTGTTGGAAAGTCAGATTCAATCCTTGGGTCGTTGGACGTCTATTGCTTATTAAAATATATTTTCGCATATCGGCAGAATATTTCGCTCACTTCTGTCTGTAATTTCAAGGGAAAATATAAGACTTCCATTTTGAATCTGTAAGCTTCAGCATATTTATCAAGGTAAAATATGTTGGCTTCCATAACATCTACTTAGTTCGAAGCTGTAGGCTTACACAAATTCACATGGGAGCTGTGGGCTTCCATATATTTAACAAGTTGGAAGCTGAGGGTTTTTACAAATATTAGATATGGAGCTGTGGGCTCTGGTTGTTTTGAAATGTATTAGGATACATTACTGTTTGTACATATTTTTGCTTTTCGCGATTCCTTTTCCATTTTGATAGTAATCTTTTTAAAGAGGTCCTAGTATAGGCATCAGGGATCGTCAGTATGTCAACTATTTTATTTCGTTTTACAATTTTAAATTTATTCGGATATTCACAGGCTTTGTTGTAGCCCAATTCTATTGCATTCGGTATTACTGTTAATCCTGCCATATTCAATTCAGTATTGTTTTTAGCCCAGCCTTATTCCATTCCGTGTCCTATTCATTTGACAATAATAAGCATTCCACTTTCTTGGTCTATTGATTGGCGGAATTGTTACACAATTTTTGGCGCTTTTTGTTACCAACTTAGTTTTAAAACGAGTGTTTGTATTATCTAAATAAACTAATTAACTTTCAACCCACAAAAGAGGATGGATGAATGATATCGAATTTATTTGTAAAGCAAATAAGTTTATGCTTCTCCGATAAATCGTACTTTTGGACACGGACTACGCAGTATTCACTTTAATATTTCAAAGGGACTTAACTGCAACGAATATACATTTGCAACAACAACAACAACAACAATATGGCCGACTTCCTGTTTTGCTTAAAAAAACATCTCCTCTGAAACTACCGCTCCAAATTCAATGAAATTTTAACGAACGGTAAATAATTTCATAACCATGCATAAAATTATATCTAAGCGTGAGTGACGAAATGTCCGTCGTTTATTTAAAATAAAGATAAACCCACCCTTCTCGACCCTGCACAAAAAAAACCCTTACACCTGAAAATTCATTAAGTCGTATTTATTTTATTGTTGTTTTTTGCTTTTGTTTTGATTGAAGAGTGCCAATTATTTTTAATTATATCCATAGGATTTTTTAATCGGTGTTGCATAATATCACGTTACCGTTGTTCATGCGTGCTCTCATGTTTATTAATTTTTGACATCTTCATAGTTGGTGGCCTCTTATTGTCGTGTGTATATATTTGTATATTTTAGCATATATGATTCGCTAGTGATTCCATGCTTCTTTATGTCGCCTATTGCTGGCTCTTTATATCGCCTATTGTTGGCGCCTTATTTCGCCTATTATTGGCGCGTTGTGTCGCTAATGGCTGGCGCTTTATCGCGCCTTATGTTGGCGCTTTATGTCGCCTATTGTTGGCGCTTAATGTCGCCAATGGTTTGCACTTTAAGACGCCAATTGTTTGCACTTTCCTCGAATTCAGTTCTAATTTCTGTCGCCTATTGTTTGCTCTTGATATTGTTTGGGTTTGGCGCTTTTTGTCGCCAATTAAAGGCGCTTTCCTCGGAATCAGTTATAATTTCGGCATATGTGTTGCCATACATTATGCTCTCAGATTGCACCTATCGTTTGTATTGTATTTGTAAAACAAATACTTTAAATTTGTTACAATGACCTATTTGATATGAGAAATATGTAACAAGATATATATAAAAAGGATTAGTGACGTGAATGGGAAAAGTTTATCCGAGTCGGTGCGGAATTTTTCGACTGTTATTCCCTATTTTTATCTCATGGTCTAGATAATAAATAAACTGAATACTTCATACCTTAATAATATAATTGCTTTATTTATTTAAACGCGGTCACGTGGTTATGATTAACATCACGTGATATGAGTGACGGATGTTATAACTGTACAAACGGAAGTGACGTGAAGTTTAATACAACTTTTCTTTGTATTGCTACAAATTTAGAACGTCACATATTTCCTCTGAACTGATAGGTTATATACAATAAACACGTTGAGTCCTTAGGGAGTGAATAAAAACAGAGTAGAATCAAAGTTCTGCTAACGATTCTGATATAAACACTACCTTTCATATATATTCCAGATCAACAGTTACTCGCACATTTTGTGAAATGTTTTCGGTCAGTTGTTGTCTGAGTGGTCTTATCTATATGATATATCAGTCGAGGTTTACTACCTAATCTAATTGAACTACAGTAATAGAGAATTGAAAACAACGTGTGAATTTGACAAATGTGTTAGTATTGGTTTAGAAGAATTCTAAAAATCACTCTTTATCTTGAGAACATGCGTGTTTCTCACCATTGCCATTTCGCGTAATTCACATTAAACGTGGTAGATGGTAAATTTGGTTGCATTAACAAAACACGTATAAATTATCTGAAAAAAGATCGCATATGTGCAGGATAAACTTACAATCTGTAATGCAAAACTGGCCAATCTGTCGTCTGCTCTGGATCATTTGAGATTATTCACTTGCCATATATGACTCTACTTGAATGAGCGGTCCATCCATTATAGCACATGGACAGGTTATTACATTTTTTCATCGGACATTCCTTCCCTATTTCGCAATGGAAAACGGCTGCCATTTGGACGATCAATCCTGATTATATAAATATATATAAAGCTTCTTTTCAGACATTTCCAGTAGTAAATATCCGGAAGGTTTAGACTGCCCGCGGCATGAAGTTCGAATATGTCTTAATCTATGAAGCCATGCAAGGGTTGTCTACAAGGAAACGAATCAGTGCATATACCATACACTTCCTTAGATTAAAGCAGAAAGCATTAACACAGACAAATGTTTAGGACCTTACTTAGCATTGTTTTTTTTTTGTTTTCAGTCGTGATATATATCAGCGTATGTTATTGTTACACTTAGAATTTCCACGTCAACTACAAACAAATTTGACAACGGAAAGTGATTCATTAGGTCGGAACTAGTACAGTGCGCATGTATATCCTCTTCATGTTGGCATTTTCCAATCTTTATAAATAAAAGTCTTTAATCTAACACCAATACATAAAAGTTGTATCGTCCATTTTTGGTGGCGTCAGCTCAGATTGCTAAACGCTTGGCAAAAACAAATTAAGGTTAAATGTTACTTAATTGTGTATAATCGTAACTTACTAGTAAAACAAAAACTACAGGTAGAAGCAAAGAATCCAAATTTAAAGCAAAAAGCCTGTTTGGGTGCACAAGGCCAGTGCCCAATAGACACTGAAAGCGTGACACAAAACGTACAAATAATACCGACAGACCACATTTGCATCGACAAAAATGTTGGGATAACGGCTAAGAACAGTCAATGACACACGCTAGTTCATGCGTGCACGGCCTCAAACTTGTTCCCATTTTGGTTTGGCAATATGGTTTTTACACTTTATTTTGTTATAAACAAACATTGTTCTGCGTACTCACCGGGTCCAAGAGTTCCATTGAGCTGGTTGTTTTGGCACACCTACATCGGGCGACTATCTTGGGAAGGCTAGGGTGTAAGTTGCTATAATGGCTAGATTTCATTTTGTATAACCCTTTTTATGTGCAATTATAAAGTATTCAAGGATGATCCTCATCTGTTTTCTACGACATCGTGTCAGTCATGGTATTCCGGACGTTTCAATTTCTTAGATCATGCTAAAAATGTTAGATTTATTTTTGTTAATACTTATTTATGTGCAGTTATACGGTAGTAAATGAGTCAGCCATTGTTTTTCAGACGTTTCAATTTCTTAAATCATTCAAGTAAACCATGTCTGTGTGCATGAACATATTATTAACATGCCCGTTTCCCCATGGTATTTTTTGTTTACAAGCTGTGATGTCTATATACATGTTGATGATAAGATGTTAAGATACACATACACACCACTGGATTGCATACACGAATTGTTCAAGCGGCAAAGTTATTTTGTAAAAACATATTTAATTTGAACATAGGATTTTACGTCCATGTTGGTGGTTCAAGTCGTATCAAATGTGTAGGTGTACCTTTTTGTTCAACTAGAATATTATTGGTAATGTTTACCTTTTCTTGTCTTCAAAAAAACTCCTGCATGATACATTGAAATATTAACGTTCCTATTACGCTTCCTTAGATGAACGCATAGTCGTTCAACTGCATACATAGTCCGATGAACAAAATATCTTCGGAAATCCTCTGATTATGACGTCGATGAAACAAGTGATGTCATTGACGATGCCACTGCTCAAAGAGCCGAGGTTACAGTACGTTTAATTTCGCTGTAAGCATTTTTTTTAGAGTTGTAGTCGAGTACACTGAGTAGAATCGGAGCACCTTGGCCATTTTCCTTCGAAAACAACCTCGTATGTATATGGACGGTTTGAAATGTCAGATTTATTTACATTTAAATACGCTTTATATAGATCGTGAAGTAATCACAATATAGCCTGTTCCGTGGTGCTACTATTGTAGTGAGTAATATATCCATGATTGCATGAAGCGACCACATTATTGCACACATCTTAGTACGGGGATTAGATGCTACACCATTTAACGTCCTCGATTTTAATATATTAACCAGATATTTTATGGTTATGATTGCATGAAGCGACCACATTATTGCACACATCTTAGTACGGGGATTAGATGCTACACCATTTAACGTCCTCGATTTTAATATATTAACCAGATATTTTATGGTTATGATTGCATGAAGCGACCACATTATTGCACACATCTTAGTACGGGGATTAGATGCTACACCATTTAACGTCCTCGATTTTAATATATTAACCAGATATTTTATGGTTATGATTGCATGAAGCGACCACATTATTGCACACATCTTAGTACGGGGATTAGATGCTACACCATTTAACGTCCTCGATTTTAATATATTAACCAGATATTTCATGGTTATGATTGCATGAAGCGACCACATTATTGCACACATCTTAGTACGGGGATTAGATGCTACACCATTTAACGTCCTCGATTTTAATATATTAACCAGATATTTCATGGTTATGATTGCATGAAGCGACCACATTATTGCACACATCTTAGTACGGGGATTAGATGCTACACCATTTAACGTCCTCGATTTTAATATATTAACCAGATATTTTATGGTTATGATTGCATGAAGCGACCACATTATTGCACACATCTTAGTACGGGGATTAGATGCTACACCATTTAACGTCCTCGATTTTAATATATTAACCAGATATTTTATGGTTATGATTGCATGAAGCGACCACATTATTGCACACATCTTAGTACGGGGATTAGATGCTACACCATTTAACGTCCTCGATTTTAATATATTAACCAGATATTTTATGGTTATACATGGTTAAGACATGTTTTACTTTTATTTATTTATACAGGTTAATTGTACATACTTTGGTATAAAGAAAAAATATATAAAAAGGTTATGGTTATCAGATGCTTTCAAAATACCTAGTTCAAACATTTATATTCATTTATTTTCTCGTATTTAAATACAACAAAGCAAACTGTCAAACTAGATAATTGGGTTTTAAGTCAACGCCGGCAGTCATATTTCGGACTTGTTCGGCGGCAATCTAGCTGGCGGGGACACTTTGATATGGTTGATCAAAAGCTTGCTATAACTTTTAGGCCTACACAACAAAGTTCATCTGAAACCTGCATGTAATTTGCAATCAATTCCTCAGAAACGTTTATGGATCATATGGGTTACAACCTTACCTTCAAAGGCACAGATGGACAAATGCTTCTATAAACATAAGTACATGCACATTAGTGATATTATTCCGGTATTTTACATGTGATAGCTAAATGAGTACTAAAGTTCAAAGAACCGAAAAATATGAAACCTATTGATGAAACACTAGTTCTGAATTTATAATAAAATTTGCCATTTGGCTTTGGGCCAAAATTGGAAAAATCAAATAGCTTTTAATGTTGTATGGATGAAATTTGGTCGAATGCATTTCTGTTTTCTTCATTTTTTAAGAAGCAAGGTCCACACGATTTGAAAGCTGTTGATAAGGCTTGATCGTTGCCTGCAGTGCATATAATGTGTGTACTACGGAAGAATGTTCACTGCATTTGCAGATAGTATTTATTTATATGTTAAGCAATTTATTTTTTGTGATTTTCTTTGGAATTAAACAAATTGTTGCAAACATTTTCTAGTAATAAAGGCAATGAGTTCATTGTAAATCAACGTACTAAATGTACATTTTCAATTGTCTTAAGGCCAATGACAGCTTAGAAGTATCATTAAAATTAAAATTAAAATTTAAGTTCTTTGCGATACATTGTTTTGACAAAAAAATATAAAGCAAACAATGCTGAAAAAAGTGGCATTAATTTTGATTCATAACCATTCAAAATATGCAAAGGTTCGAAATGCCTTCTTTGATACAATAAACTATTATGCTTTAGGTTACATTTGAATAGTGGCAAAAAAGCCAACCAACAGTCGTGCGTTAATATCTTTGGAAAAACATGCTCAAGATTTGGTATAATACTGTACAACAGTATAGAGAGTTATTCAAAGAAGAGCAATGTTTGGCGAAATTGTTGTGGTCCGGAAGCAGTTGAGCAAAGTCTTTGTACATTTAGTAATTCTCAGTGAACGATTATGCAATACCCAATAGTTCTTTCTGAGGAACTTTTTGAATTGTGTGGTTATAATTACAGGTGGAAGTGTTAGTCAAAAATGATGAGAACTTTTTGTATTATGATATCAAAGAAACAAATAAGTTTTTTTTCAGTCTCAAACTGATACTGCCACCTATTTAAAACGGAAATCGGAAACATGTAATCATCCTTGCAAAACATGTTCACCTTGCAAATAAAAATAAGAAGTGAAAAATACAATAGCTGCTTCTTAATTAGTTAATATAAAAATAATATATAGCCTATGAATTTCCAAAATTTATGTCAATTTAATATGTACCTGTTTGTTTCTTGAAAGACAATATATTTGTGTTTGATTCATTGTTTGTCCTGTTACCTGTACATCTTGGCCATACTATTTCATTATATATTAGTAAATGGTCCAAGGCAAAATTGACGATATGCCAAAACATTTGAACTGGTTATAATCAATGTCTCAGAAAATAACTCTACAATTCAGAGGGCATAAGTGACGTTTCCAACTACAGTAAGTGGCATTGCTTCATATCGATAAGTACAACGTAAAAGAGCAGTAATGGGGGAAGTGCATTCGCAAAATAAATAATTCATGCAAATGACAGCAATTTTGGAAACAGGGAGAACAATGATTTACTTTAGTGCCTTTAAGATTTAAATTCCATTCGAAAAACATACATTTTCGTTGCTAGGCGCATCTCTCTTAAACAGAAACATTTTTTAAATAACTGAACAACTCAAACAGAAACAAATTTACAATAAAGCCTGGATAAAATTGTATGTTTTGAATGAAAGTAGAATACACTCATACACATACTTTTGTTCTTTTATTTATTTTTTTCTGTTGGGAGGGGGGTTAGGGGGAGAGGGGCTGGGTCATTTAAACGCCTTTCAGGAAGCAACACTATACATTGATAAATATAATAGCTCAATTTTCAAAAGGAAAGGTTTGCCAGAGCAAAAATCATACTCGAGTTACAACTCCGAACTATCTAATTGGAATTGTACAAATAGTTCTCTCGTAAAAAAAATCCACACAATATTTACCAAGCCTTTTTATCAACACAATTTATGAGAAAATGAAATGAAAAAAGTAAAATATACATTGATTTAGATTTTACTTTGTGGTAAAGTGACATTGACAATTGACATACGTATTTTTAACGTTGGATACTAGAGCCGTATTCATAAATAATTCAAACATCTTATTGACAATTTTTAACTGTAGGTTTCAACTAAGTGAAAATTTGCCATTTTTGTATGTTAAACTTATTTTTTTTTACAATTTTTGTACACAAAAAACAACAAAATGGTCTAAACAATATATGTATATGAATTAATTTGATGTAAAGGGGAGAGTATTTAAATTAATCGATTTTAAAAAAGGCGAAGTTTTTTATAAAGTTAAAAATACTCACTATTTAAAGATACTTTATGAATACGGACCCTGGTTATTTACACCAAGTATGCTACTTCTTGCATCTTTGAACTATTTATCCTCTCACGGGACTTATTTGTCTGTACCGTTCACAGATGGTCTAAACTTACATCACATGTGTGGTGCTGTTATAGGACAAGCAGACTTACTTTTATTGTGTATTGTATAACCTTTTACCCCACAGATTTCAAAAGCAACATATGATAATAATATTCCTTCGTAAACCTTATTTCATCCGATGGCAAATACAAAATAGTTCTGGCAATTTAAATATTGGGAGTGGCAGATACATTTTCACAGAATTGTTCCATTCACATTTTCCGTGTTGTAACTACCAATTCGCTCAAATATGAACTTAGTGCTTTTCTATTTATCTTTTTTTTCCATTTCTCACTGAAAATCATGTATTTATTATTTTTTAAATATATAACATAATGCGTAATTTAAAGTGACACTCTTATTCAAAATCAATACATACACATGTATAACAAACCTCAATTTTGACTGATAAACCTTTAACTAATTACTAAATAATGCATTTATGGAAAATATCAATTTCTGATAACAAGATTGTAACCGTGTTTCTAATAGCAGAAAGCGCAAAAATATTAAATGATTGGTGAATGCTAAAAGATTTACTGTGGTCTACTATAGTATCATAAGGTAAAAAAACGTGTTTTATATTCATTACTTTCAAATTAAACGCGGTATCCTTCATAAGAACCATTGTTAACGACATTTATTTATCCCGTTTGGAAAATTAAAACAATATTATAAATTGTGGTAAATCTTATTTGGGAGTAAGAGTGAGTGCATCTTAAAACTCCTAAAGTGTTAAAAAAATAAGAACAAAAGGCAAACTTATTTTGTGTAAACTGATATCTGCTGATATAGCGTTTCAAAATGGAAAAGTCGAATTAATTGGTGTCAATGGAGGCTAGTTCCCATCTAAATAATCGTTTATTATTAAAGGTGCGACATTGTACTGCATGGATGAGTCTTAACCATAACAAAACTCCTTAACTTATCAGTCAACTAATCGAATTATCACAGAGTTTTATTTGGAATACTACCCAATCTTGTTGAATGGTGCCATAAACTATTCAAGTTTCAAGTTTAAATAATACAATGAAAAAACATGGACAAGCCCGGGAGTCGAATAATCAAAATTAAATCCCGCTTAATTGCATTGAATAAGACTTTGCATTTTTTTGCAAATTGTAATCTGCTTAAAGCAACCAGATGTGTGACATGGATCATAAACATACATTTAGCTAAACACGGTTGCTATGGTAATTCGATATATTTAAAAACGACAGATACTAACAACTATCGACATGCCTTGTAATTGCATTATTCGGAATGCGATACATTCGAGGAATTGAGCTACCTCTCCTCTGGCAAACTTTGCTAATGCAATACTTGTTATCAACGAATAGCAATAATTTCTCTTCAAATGTGCTTTATTCTAGTACAAACAACATAACAATGTTAATTCGGTAGATGAAGGATTGTCACTGTTTTCTTGAGGGCATAAAAATAAACGAAATGATAATTTTACATATGAAGACAAGATAATCGGCCTACGCTTAATAATGTTTTCACTGTATGTATAGTTGATAGAATGTGTTAACTGCAGGTTTAACTATAGTTTCACAGCAAATGGGTGATATGTTCAAGGCAAACAAGATTTTCGGATTACGCTGATTAATGAATTCACTATAATGTTTATTAGCCTCAGGTTAAATGAAAGTTTTTACACTAATTATACAGCAAATGTGTTACACTTTAAATGCAATAAAGGTCATCGGATTACGCTTCTGAAAGTATTCATTTTTAGATGGAAGTCAAAGTTAATGAGATCGAAGGTATGGAAATTTAACAATACTTTTGCAGCATTGCTTTACATTATTATTATACCTCAGTTGACTTTGCCATTAAATAAATACCTACAGTCATCAATAGTTATTTCGTAATGTCTTATATGTGATAATTTTTCGATTTTTTTGGTACCAATTGATCTCTTTCAACTTATAGTCTTTAGTAGTTTTTCGTCGAAAGAAACTTATTTCTCCGTTTTGTATTCCTCAAAAGAATTTGGAACACATAGATCGATAACTGGGTCACACAGAGCCAATAATTATAAAGGTTTCTGTTAGAATAAGAGTGATAAGAGTGATGTTTCGTTTTTTGTGTTCTATGTCTGTGGCGTTTACCCTGTGCCATTAAATGGGTTTTATGTTTAAACTTTTGGCTACTGAGCTTGTTTCTGTAGTTTCAAAAATATTCATCTAAATCACATTTTAATTCTTTGCAAAAGATTGCAAATGGCCATGACCAAACGTTTATACATTAACGAAGCACGATAAAACGTCGTCTTCATTCACTATACTGAGTGCCATTTCGTTTATAAATAGGCTTTTTATGTATTCGTTCACGAAATGCTTAAACTGTTACGAACCTAACAATTAGGTTATACTGACAATGCAATGGTCCGGAGGCTTTGATTTATCGTACTCATAAAATGTATGTCATAAACTTTGTACATACATAGACTGCCATTTTTATTTGCGTAAACTTATTCCGTAATTAACAAAAACAAATCATTCCTGATTTTGGGTACTTATTGATATCTAAAAATATTTTTTTTTGTGTGTAGGAAATATTAGTTAAGAAAACACATTTTCATTTCGTGGTCACAATATAATACCACCAATATAGGTATAATTCATATACATGCGTTCAATTATTTTTCGGCAAATAACATGAATAAATATTTATGATTAAACATTATTTGGTATAGTTCTTTCGTTCACATGAAATAATACAATCAATTCTTGAGTGTTATTATATAAATTCGAATTTTGAACAGATTTTCGATTAATTTATACCTTTATACGGGTTATTATTTTTTTGTTTGTTATTATTTTCGAATTATCATTTCGCAACGTCCGACACGTCCTTGATTTTTTTCGCAAATTATACCAGTTTAGGTGTTTTTAAACTATACTACAGTGTACATAACAAAATACATCATATATGTTTAAATAAAATCTATCGTTCTAAATTCGCCGTATATCTTCTTTTAAGGACAGTATTTGTTAATACTACTCTCGCATGCGTTCTTAAAGTAGATTTCTTATTTTCTCAAGCGCCTGGGCGCAATAAGCGCTTATAAAATATACTTAAAACATCTGTTGATTTATTCATGTATGTGACAATACGCGGTTGTTTTGTTTTCGAAATTAGTTGTTGTTTTCTTCATGTTTCACAAAATATGTCGTCGGTATAATAAAATAAATATCAGATCCCATGGAGTGTGACAGCATTTAATGTTAGCCCACGAATCGTTAATGTCAACCTCGGCTATTACTATATGCTATCACCAACCATGGGATCTGATATTCATATCATACACACATAATAATTTAATTTATATGGCTCCGGTGCAGAATGATTAAGAAAAAATAATAAATTTACGAACGATTACATGTTGAGCGGTTTACATTAATTAATTTGTTCACTTTATTAGTGCAGAAATAGATACATCACAAAGGTGGGAATAGAATCTAACTGGAAACAACTTAAAGGACCACGCCAATTAGAGTTCCCATGCAATCCTTAGATGTCTGGTTTTAGTAGGTCTTGAGGTTGTAGGTGAATTGGTCTAATGTTGAAAGATAAACTGTTCAGAAAACATACACAAATTCCTTTGTGAGTAACTTGGAAGATTTATAATTGATACGTTTTGCCTGACACAGAAGCTGTCAATGACCTATCATTTTTTGACGTTCTTTTTCTTTTTTTTAATCATACCTTTGTGATTGAGACCGTTTTTGATAACACTTACCTGTGTGAAATGTCAAGTCTATTGGTTCAACAAATGAAAAGATTACGTAAAGGTATAACTAATGTAATGTTTTGTTGACAGTCAATTTATTTTTTATCTATTCTTGATCAATTGGTAGCATTCCATTGGAACACATTATGTCAAAAAATGACGGCAAGCCACAGATAAAAAATGACAGGGAATCATGAATAGCAATTTCAACTTACCGCTTTCCCATGAAACAGAATATCATCCAATAAGAAACCCTACACTTTAGAGGAGCGTCAATAAATAGCTAGCATGTTCAAGTTAAACTGCTGTTTGTGATTTATATGATATGTATTTATAAAGGTTATCAATAACATATAACAACGGTAAACACGCTATATTCAATTCATAACATACTATGATTATGCATTTATCTTTAAATTTAGACTAAATGTATTTAATGGTTTGTTGTTGTATTGTTTTTCGAATTAAGGGGACTCACTCACATACGTTTTTAAATTTAAACAATGTGAATGAGTCCATTAACAGCTAACCTATAAAACTCCGGTGCAACTCTCTTGCCAGACTTGAGGTATTCAATGATTTATATTGCTTTACATATACTGATTAAACATTTTATCAAGACATTTGTCCTGATAAGCTCATACAAAATTTACTTCAGTGAGTAGCGTCTGCCCTTTGATGAAAAGAGTACTATAAAATGGCAGAATGAAAAAAAATAATGTGGGTGAATGTGAGGTCCTTACACTATCAAAAGTACAGAACAGGTGATATCAAAATAAAAATAAAACATTTGATTTCCTTGTAGAGGCAGAACGTTATGTTTTATATGTTAATCTTATTAATAAGTTTGATGGAAAAACGCCATTTTACGCCAACTAAATACATTCCTATTAATCTATTCAAATTTTGCAAAAATCTTGAATAAAAAATTGAGAGTTACGTTATAAGTGCTTATGTCCATGATTACCAGGTTACAATCGTTTAGCAAGGGAACCAATTTCAAGATACTACGCAGCGTATTCATAACAATTACCAAAGGTTCATTTCCTTGTACCTTCAAATTGTCATGTCAACAGTGTATGCTCATCAGGTGTTTCATGGCGGGAACGATTTGTATATTTCAGCGGCATATGAAAATACAAAACATAATGCTTAAAATTTACTTTTGATATTTACATGTTGTAATAGCTCCTGTGCCTTTAAGGATGTAGGAGTGTTATGAAACGATATTTTTAATTCGGATTGTCTCACAAACCAAATAAATGTGACCCTAATATATCGCATGAAGTAGTGTCTGGTAGCCAATTTGACATGATTAATAAAATTGGACTCCTGAGACTGAAAATGGCATTGCATTTGTGGCAAATTAACTTTTTTACCTTATACAGGGAAAATGGTATTATTTTTTGAAAACTATTTTACAATTTTAATTATAAGATATAGAGATAATATATCAGTCTTAGAATAGCGATTTTTTTCCTGATGTCATTCGCTTCTCACTGTTATTTCGAGTGGGAAAGCTATCAGCAACTTGCGGTGAATCCGATGAATGCACTGGTTATTGGGTATATACTGAGAACGTCTTTAAAGACCAAAATTATATAGAAAAGTTAACTCGAGAAATAAATCAAGCTGAGAGGTACTAATGAAATTCAATGTGGTCACCATGCCGTTATGATAGATGGGGTAATATATTTCAAGCAATGGTTCGTGATAGAGAATGAAGTCAATGGCCTACGTTTTATCTTATATCTCTTATAGATCAGGAAATAAACTTCGTACTTAAAACTATTCTGACAATTAAGGTTAAGGTTCCTGCTCTTTTAAAACAAATGGAGGATGATGCATGAATGTTATATATTTTATGAAACATACGCAATATACATTTCAGGTATTTTTAAACATTATTCAACTCTGTCACAAGTCGAAATTTTTTTTTATTGATAATCAACTCTAACTAGAATTTTCAAAATATGTGTATGTGCATTCTTTCAGGCGGCTGTCGCATGTTTCGACCTGTGCCTTTCAAATTTGGCGTGCGAGGGGACAATCGTCTGAAACCCTCTCGGAATTCCTCGAAGTGGTAGTGAGAATTGAGGAGGGTTATAGTGTAAATATTTAAGGCTTTGGGTTTTCTATTTATATAGTCAATTTCTATCAGCTATATACATATATATATATATATATATATATATATATATATATATATATATATATATATATATATATATATATATATATTTACATTCACACTTCATTCCTTAACGATGGTTGTTGTTTATCAATTGCACTTTATTTCTGTATAAAGTGCAATGGCATTTCCCATCGATATCAGGTGCGTTTGTTCGATACTTCTGTCCTGTCATTGGGCGCAATAATACCAAGGGGCGGGGCATATTTACTACGGAACTATTTTTTTTAATGAAATCGTAGTACATTTATTGGCAACATGCAAAACTGTAATCTGCAGTAAAGCAGTTAAAACAAAATAAGCAACGATTATTTGATTGATTTTAATGTAGATAATTTCATGATGGATGGAACAGTTGAAGAAAGGTTTGTGTTTAAAAATGCTGTTAAATGTCACGAAAATGCAAAATCAGTTAGTTCAAAATAACCTCTATAATGGGTGCTTGTATGACGTAATGAGTGATGTTATTGAAAAAGTTTTACATTAAGCTCGATTCGGGCCGCAACATAACTCGGCAGCTGCATTTTGTTTCGACGCCATTTTTTGCAGTGTTCATTCGTTTTGAAAGTGTTGTTTTTCGAAAAGTGACTGGATTACTGGGATTATTTACACACAATACCTATTGGGTAATCAATTAATTACCTATGCAGTCCTACTTTAACCATTATTTGTTTTGATAACTAATTTAAGCCTGAAAATTTTGTAAACATGTTCTTGATAAAATGTACAGCATCTTCAGCATCAGAGAAAAAATATTTGAAATTTCTTTGTTCATTGCATACGACATAGTGGAATCATGTCCATATAAGTCGTATGTTCTGAATAAAATCGACAGAAATAACTAAAAGTTCGGAGGAGTTCAGACATCGTTTTAGACATAATTTAGTGCTTTTAATAGTCAAAACAACTGCAGAAAAAACTATTTGGTAAACACATCAGCTTGCCAGGAAAAGACAACTCAGCAGAAAATATGTAAGTTATATGACTTTTGTGGTTTATTTCCTGTTTTGGTATTTGTATGCAGCTACATTATATATTCTAAAATATGTTTTTGTTCAAAAGTTTGCATCGTTGACCAACTTTCGGTCAGAAACCAGGTCGCTCAGTCTTCATTGTTATGATGCGGGCCCTGAAAGCGCATATGTAAAACAAAAAACCGGGCATTAACGGCACATGAATTTACTGAATAATGACCGTTTTTACCGAAAACGCCCGGGTTTTTGCGTTTAAATACACCACGATAACGGACCGAAAACACACGTTGTATGCAAAAATACGTATTCATAATATTCTTGACCTTGAAAAGATAGAAAATAAACATATAAATATGGAACTATTTTATCTGTGCATTTATTGTCGTATACAATTAGGTTACGATAGCTGTTCTAATTTACCCACCGTTGAGAACAACGAGAGAAAGAAAAGAGAAAATGCTCTTGAATAATCAATTTATTTTAGCAGAAATGTAGATTTAAATGAATGTAAATATAAGTATTAAAATTCGACATGTTGCATTTTATCGGGGTATGGTAAGCAATTGCGCAGTTCAAAATGTTGGTGGAGTCCTTCGGACTCCACCCATTTTGAACAGCCCCATTGCATACCATACCCCGATAAAATGCAACATATGGTAAGCAATTGCGCAGTTCAAAATGTTGGTGGAGTCCTTCGGACTCCACCCATTTTGAACAGCCCCATTGCATACCATACCCCGATAAAATGCAACATGTCGAATTTTAATCCTTAAATATATTTGTCCTGTTACTTGAAATAGATGCGGGGTCGACGGCTACAAAAGCATTGTTTAAAATAAGGTTTTTGTATAAATGAAATCATATCGCAAGAAACTTTTTAAAAAAATGATTTGGAAGTTAAATGTTTGTCCGTTATGTATTCATTGCATTTAAATTGTAGATTATGGAAAAAACGTGTAGTTTTTATAAGTTTTTAGAGTGCTGTAAGCGAAGTTGTTCAAATATGAACACATAAATTAATTAAGATTATAAAATACATGATATACGTGATACAATTGATAAAAAAGAACGGTGCACTGTTGAACGAATAATTTTTATTATCCAATGACTAAAATTCTTCCGGACGTACATCAATTTGTACTGTTACTTGAAATGGATGCGCTCCTACAAAGCTTCTCTATAGTGGTACATTATCTCCGTGTCATGCATTATGTCGCAAATTGTCAATAATGTGTGTACAGCAGGAATAAATGCAGTGATCAATTTATATTCCTCTGGCGTTAAGAAAATCACACCTGCCTTGAAATGTTAAGTGGCATCTCTCAAAGGCGAAAATGAAGACCACTATGACGTATCATTTGCGTTTAAAAACGCTAAAAGTAAAAATGTGAAGTAAAATTAAGAGTAAATATGATTCATCATAATCAAAATGCAAACATACTGGATAAATAGAACAAATTTTAAAAAGACAGGCTTCATTACAATGTACATTGAAATTGGATATATTAATAAGTATGTGCATTGTCAGTATCATGGGCGCATGTCAAAACCAGCCCCAGATAAAAACAGAAATTCATGAATGAAAATAAGAAAACGTTTCAATAATAAGGTAAGGTAGCGATCCAATTGTCATTAGCACTGAAAGTTCTAGTCTGAGTAAACATGATCAAATGCTGTCATTTCATTCTAGCCAAAATGAAATTATCCGAAATATAACTCACCAATATTTTTTACCCCTTAACCCATGTGAATAAGCTAAATTACATTCATACCGTTCTGATTTTATATCTCAGCCATTTTTCATATCATAATATTATATGAAATGATATAAGACTCAAATATAAGCATAGCACCAATCCAAACTGAAGTATAAGACATGCTGTTTAAATACTCATATTAGCCTGTTTTGCACTGGTTTACTGTAGAACCACGTTTTTTTCTAAGAGGAAAAATATATATAATACCGTCTGTGTTGCCAAAAACACAATTACCTTTCCGCAATCATTGAAAACACATGGTTAATGGTTAACAATAAACCGCATATAGTATTTTAGAAATTAAATCGCTTGTTTGTGAGCTGTTGACCTGCGTTTTAATAACAATTGACAATAAAACAATACGTGAATGAGTCATATTTCCACAACAAGCAGAACTGTCCATAACAATGCTTACCGAATAGCCAACACAACACTACAAAGCTACCTACCGCACAAAGCAACATCGCACACATATTACAAAACAGTAATGCACACGTCGATCACTGCTGCTAAATACTTTGGAAATACGCGCAAAATAAAACGAGAACATATAGAAGGAAGGGCGGACGGACAGTTGCAATTATACCCACTCCATGGCGGAGTGGGGGCTTACAAATGTTCGGGAGTTTTGGGAAATTGACACGATGCAGTATTCGATTAAAATGCCATTTTTAAAAATAAAAATGATAGAAATATTTGTTTTTAGATCTAAGTAGAATAATATTTGTTGGCACAATAGTTCGTCAAGGCATTGTCGGCAACAACGTTCTTTCGTTTACCTACGTATGCCTTAGCGTGATACACGCTTATAACGTGTAAGTGAATGGATTCAGTCATTCGTAAACTGAAAGTCTGCCAATTTGAGAATGACAATTTATACTTGTCTATTAAGTTATTCAGGTTGATCTAAAAGGATAATTCCACCATTGTTAAAGAAGAATATAGTATGACTTTGCTCTTGCCAGTGCTGGTGAAAGAATAAACATATTACCACGTTTTGTTCCGTTATTCTACAGGTAGTTTGCTTACGATGTGAAGACGTTTCAGCCGTCAAAATGGATCAGAGATAAATGATAACGGATTATATTGTGCTAGTCAATAGAAATGCATGTTTTTGAATTGCCTTGCCTTTCGCCGACTCTACCATAAATCAGCATGGGGATAGAACAGACGGAGAATCGTTTGCTATTATAAGTAATAAAGACTGACGATTGAGAACCAACCTTATCAGCCTGATACCATTCAAAATTTGAAAACTATTTTACAATTCGTAACGTGTGAGACCATCTGCAACAATCGTGAAATGATATGTTTTTCCGCCAATGTTTTGATTGTCCCACTATGTCGTGGCCAAAAGATAACTCAGTCGAAGAAACAAGGTTGTAAGACGAACATGAAATAGTAGATTGTGAGATAAATAAAACACACATTACACAATTATGGCATTGTACAAGTCTAGTAAAAGTAAGACTTAGTTTTAATTCTAAACGGTTTATTCATTCAACTAATACAATGAAAACCCGGGCATGCCTAATAGCCAAAAACGCAACCTTGGTGTGATTTTAAAAACAAGAAATAATCCTAAAAGACGCCGAACCATAATAGTTTTCTTTGACAATATCTTTCATTTTTACATCAACTTCGTTGCTTCGTTGTGTGATATACCAGGGGCAGTCGTAAAATTCCCGGACTGTCCTATTAGAAATCGCATTTTTTATTCAATCGTTATATACTCAGTGATATTAAAATACGACAAGTTAAAGTCAGGTTAACAAAGACTTACATATTTTTGATGGATATTAATATATTTTTTTTAATTTATTAATGCTGTTTAGGTGTTACATAGCAGTTAGAAATCTTACATACTTAGAAACAAAACATAAATGAATTTCCTCTCGAATCTTGAAAATTTGGCGCGTTAACGTCATAAACTTAGACATGACGTCAGAAATGTATATGTGTACTTTATAAAACGAATACAGGAAGACGCTGGCAACGACACGAGTGTTATGACAATAAAATTTCTTTGAAAAACAGATGATCGCATGCAATAAACTGAGTCGTTAAAAAAATTGCATAAAAGTTGATGTACATTGAAAGGCTGATACGCTTTTGACAAAATAATGACATGTTTAAGTAATCTTCAGCACAAATGTGTATGCGTTGAGTGACGTATAATGAAGCAAAGGCAAACATCTTTGTCTATTGCAAACGAATTTGGATGATACGGCTAAGTATAATTAAAAGCGAAACGAATTGTATACCGCATTTTCCATTGCTGCAGGAAAGGTATTCCCGGATGATTTTCCTTGATTATAACTGTAATGGATATCACATATCTTCTTAAGGTCAATTCAGGGATTACAATAATCCACTACTATTTGCAATTACTTCAAGCTGGAACACAAATATCATAGTATAAAAGGCTAAAACCACGGACCGAGATAAAAAGCATCTTCACAAGTTCACATTGGCTTTGTATGATATAGGTTTTACTATAACTTTGCTACACGCTGATTCGGCATCACCTTCTATCGCGATATAAAAAGGAATACTCATTGTGCGTCGGCTTGATGCCATTACAAAACGCTCATTGAACATTGGAAATACAGAAGTTCTGAAATATTTGCTATTGTTTTGTTTTGAAGTTTTTTGAAAATAAATAATAGTTGTATATGTTTTGTAGAGTATTACATTTGTTAAAGCTAAAGGGATAATTTCTGTAATTATTACACCACAATTACAGCACAGAAGGAAATTAAGAACGATCAATGCTAAATGCTCGAGTAAGTTTAATGCAATCGAATTATTTTCAGCTCACTTCTTTAGGGAAACGTTAACAATTAAAAATACAGATTAACATAATCATAAAACAAATTTACTTAACGTGAGAGAAATAATCGGATTGGAATAAAAATGGTCGAGAACGTATCAACAAATTCGTCAAATGTGACGAGAGATTACGAATACACAGACGACCAAATTATGGAATTTGTTTGGGAGCACATAACACTCAAGTATTATCACTGGATATTTATAAGCTTGTTTTTTCTAGTGTTTGTCGTTGGATCAGCTGGCAATTTTTTGGTGTGCTTTTCTGTTTGGCGTTCGAAATCCCTCCGCAACGCAACGAATTACTTTTTGGTGAACCTGGCTGTATCCGACTTTCTGGTCATCGTATTGTGCTTACCAGCCACCATCATGCTAGACGCTCTTCATTCCTGGTTCCTTGGCCTCGCCATGTGCAAGGTGTTTATCTACATGCAGGTAAGTGGAGCATGCTAACAAAAACATACACCGTTGTAAAGCATTTTGTATGTGTTGTCCCTTTCATGAAAATTTCAATAATTTATCATTTTACAACAATTTACATTTAACATACTGCGTTGTCATACCATATTACGTTTCATGATATATACATCAATCGATAAAAAGCATAATGCTAAGTAAATTAAACTTACTCTAATTTGTTCCAAACACGTATCATCCCTAGGATAAAAACGAAAAAGTAAAAAAATGAATTCATTTGTACTGAGGAAAAATGGTCATTTTTGTTCCTCAGATCTACAGTCTAAAATTATCGGAACTAATTATAATTCCCTTTAAAAAAACTTTATTTGGATCGACGATTACAAGAGCATATTTACAGGAATTCTTGGTAAACTATTAAATTGTTTATAAATCCATCGTGGATGATTAAGTCAATCAGTTTAAAATAAATTATTGTAAAATCATATCGCAGCAAACATAAATTCATTTAAGTGGAAGTTGAAGGATTGTCCGTTGTGTAAACAGTGCATTGAAATAGTAGATTATCAACTCTTTTTTTCAAAAGCAAGAAAGAATATAAACTATAAAGTTATTTAACATACAATTGATAAAAAGGAACGGTTTAATGCAGTACGATTAAATTGTATTCCCCTTCCACTCAATTGCTTTCGGACGCACTTCAATTTGTCCTGTTACTTGAAATAGATGCGGGGTCGACGGCTACAAAAGCATTGTTAAAAATAAGGTTTTTGTATAAATGAAATCATATCGCAAAAAACTTTTTAAAAAAATGATTTGGAAGTTAAATATTTGTCCGTTATGTATTCATTGCATTTAAATTGTAGATTATGGAAAACATGTGTATTTTTTTTTAAGTTTTTAAGGTGCTGTAAGCGAAGTTGTTCATATATGAACACATAAATTAATTAAGATTATAAAATACATGATATACGTGATACAATTGATAAAAACGAACGGTGCACTGTTGAACGAATAATTAGCTCCACTGGCCGAAGGCCATGGAGCTTATGTCGTCACAGATTGTCCGTCGTGAGTGCGTGCGTGCGTGCGTGCGTGCGTGCGTGCGTGCGTAAACTTTTACTTTAAACGACATCTCCTCTGAAACTGATAAGCGGATTTTAACAAAACTTCACAGGAATGTTCCTTTGGTGGTCCTTTACCAAAATTGCTCAAATGGTTCCGGTCCATTGCACAATATGGCCGCCAGAGCTAAAAATAGCAAAATCTTTAAACGACATCTTCTCTGAAACGGATAGGCAGATTTTGATGAAACTTGACAGTAATGTTCCTTGGGTAGTCCTTTATTAAAATTGCTCAAATGGTTCTGGTCCATTGCACAATATGGCCGCCACAGCTAAAAATAGCAAAATCTTTAAACGACATCTCCTCTGAAACGGATAGGCAGATTTTGATGAAACTTGACAGAATTGTTCCTTGGGTGGTCCTTAACCAAGATTGCTCAAATGGTTCCGGTCCGCTGCACAACATGGCTGCCAGGGCAAAAACAATAGAAAAACCTTTAAAAAACATCTTCTCAGAAACCGATGATCAGATTTTGATGAAACTTAACAGAAATGTTCCTTGGATGGTCCTTTATCAAATTTGCTTCAACGGTTTCGGTCCACTGCACAAGATGGCCCCCAGAGGTAAAAATAGAAAAACCTTTAAACGACTTCTCCTCAGAAACCGATGATCGTATTGCAATGAAACTTGACAGAAATGTTACTTGGGTAGTCCTTAACCAAAATAGCCCAAACAGTTCTGGTCTGCTGCACAACATGGGCACCAAAGCTAAGAATAGAAAAAAACGTTAAACTACATCTTCTCAGAAACCGATTATCAGATTTTGATGAAACTTTACATAAATGTTCATCGGGATGCCCTTTAATCAAAATTGCCCAAATGGTTCCGGTCCGCTGCACAACATGGCTGCGAGAGTTAAAAATAGAAAAACCTTTAAGGACTTCTCGTCCGCAGTCTTCACGAAAAACATTTTAACCTACTAGCCAGTTGGACTAGCATAATGGCATATTTTACTAGTCCGAATGACAATCTAGTAGTCCGACTATTTTGCCACATTATAAAACTGTATGCTTGAGGTAAATACCTATTTCAATTGAGCAGCTTGCAGTTTGAGTAAACATTTCTTTATTATGATGCTCATGCAGTGATAGGGTGTGACATCCTTCTGTTGGGAATAGTGCTCCTTGTTTTTCAGAACCTATGGGTACTATGTAAAAACAAAAGGCATCTTGCTTGAATAGACTGTAATAATATCAACATGGTTAGAAAAGAAATGCCATGCTTTAATAGCTTTGATTACATTTTACTACTGAATTACCTCCCTTTAATAGAAAAAAAAAATAATGTCTTAATTTTTCACGTATAGCATCTTTAAATAATTTTTAAACAATAATAATTTATGAGTAAACATATAAGCATAAAGTTCTCACAAAAAGATCAATTTAAAAACCTTTACATTTATACATAGGAAAGTATATATAGACTGAAAATTAATTTTCGTTTAAGTGACATTCTGAAAGTTTATGAAACAGCTATTTTTAGTAACTTAAATGGCCGAAAAGTGTAAGTGAAACACCAAGTCGATTCTATCTCGTCAGTTCTTGTTCAGGTTAGATATTTGCTTCATAATCTATTCAGATTAAATGTTTATTAATTGTTTAACTTTTAAGCATTATTTTGGGTCGATATTTATAGTTTAAAGGAAAAACTTATATCTTAAACAGCGACAACGTGTCGCGAGTGGCAAAAGACCCGACATCACATCAGAAGTGAAAAAAGATGGTCTTATGCAGGACTAAGTGGATGCGTGTTGAATGCTGCTTGTATAAATATATTTTGATAATCAGTAACTAGTGATTAAAATCCCAAATCATTTCGGTCCACTGCACAACATGGCAGCCAGAGCTATTAAAGTAAAAAAATTTTTTAAATAACTTCTCCTCAAAAATTGATGATTGTATTTCTCTGAAACTTGACGAAAATGTTTGTTAGGTGGTCTTTGCTTGAACCTTTTGGCCAGTGGAGCACAGGCACTGATGTGCCTCTTGTTTTTATTATCCAATGACTAAAATTCTTCCGGACGTACATCAATTTGTACTGTTACTTGAAATGGATGCGCTCCTACAAAGCTTCTCTATAGTGGTACATTATCTCCGTGTCATGCATTATGTCGCAAATTGTCAGTAATGTATGTACAGCAGGAATAAATGCAGTGATCAATTCATTTTCCTCTGGCGTTAAGAAAATGACACCTGCTTTGAAATGTTAAGTGACATCTCGCGAAGGCGATGAGGAAGACCACTATGACGTATCATTTGCGTTGAAAAGTAAAAGGTCAAGTAAAATTAAGATTAAATATAATTCATCATAATCAAAATGCAAACATACTGGATAAATAGAACAAATTTTAGAAAGACAGGCTTCTTTAGAATGTACATTGAAATTGGATATATTAATAAGTAGGTGCGTTGTCACTATCATGGGCGCATGCCAAAAGTCCCAGATAAAAAAAGAAATCCATGAATGAAAATAAGAAAACGTTTCAATAATAAGGTAAGGTAGCGATCCAATTGTCATTAGCACTAGTTCACAGTTTAGAATTGGTCTGAAATTTAAGCGCACAGGTTATTGATGTTTCGGTGACTTTTTACCATTCAGGTATATACTTCAATCTAGCTAAATTGCGTTCATACAATTCTGATTTTATATCTCAGTCATATTTCATATCATAATATGACATGAAATGATATAAGACTCAAATATAAGCATATCCCCAATCCAAACTGACATATAAAACATGTTGTTTAAATACTCATATTAGCCTGTTTTGCACTGGTTTACTGTAGAACCACGTTCTTTACTTAGAAGAAAAATATATACTACCGTCTGTGTTGCCATAAACACAATTATCTTACCGCTGTTATCGAAAACAAATGGTTAATGGTTAACAAAAAAACGCATAGATTATTTTAGAATTTAAATCGCTTGTTAGTGAGCAGTTGACTTGAGTTGGAATAACAATTGTCAGTAGAACAATACGTGAAGGAGTCATTTGGCCACAACAAGCAGAACTGCCCATAACAATGCTTACTGAATAGCCAACACAACACTCAAAAGCCCCCTACCGCACAAAGCAACATCGCATACATACTACAAAACAGTAAGTACTATTTGATCACTTCTGCTAAAATACTTTTGGAGATACGCACAAAATAAAATGAGAACATATAGAAGGAAGGTCGGGCGGACAGTTGCAATTATACCCACTCCATTGCAGAGTGGGGGCTTACAAACGTTCGAACAGTTTGTGTAATTGAAAAGATGCAGTATTCGAGTAAAATGCCATTTTGAAAATATTTATATTGAATTTTTTTTTTTATCTAAGTAGAATAATATTTTTTGGCACAGTAGTTCGTTAAGGCATTGTCGACAACAACGTTCTTTCGTTTACCTACGTATGCCTTAGCGTAATACACGTTTATAACGTGTAAGTTATTAGATTCAGTCATTCGTAAACTAAAAGTCTCCAAATTTGAGAATGACTATTTATACTTGTATTTTAAGTCATTCAGGTTGATCTTAAAAGATAATTTCACCAATGTAAAAGAAAAATATATCATATAGTATGACTTTGCTCTTGTCTGTGCTGGTGAAAGAATAAACATATAAGTACGTATTGTTACGTTATTCTACAGGTAGTTTGCTTACGATGTGAAGACGTTTCAGCCGTCAAAATGCATCAGCGATAAATGATAACGGATGATATTGTGTTAGTCAATAGTAGAGCATTTTTTTGAATTGGCTTGCTTTTCGCCGAATTTTTCATAAATCAGCATGGGGACAGACCAGACGGAGTATAGTTTGTTATTATAAGTAATAAAGATAAATGATTGAAAACCAACCTTATTAGCCTGATACCTTTCAGAATTTGATAACTATTCTACAATTCGTTACGTGTGAGACCATCTGCAACAATCGTGAAATGATATGTTTTTCCGCCAATGTTTTGATTGTCCCACTATTTCGTGGCCAAACGATAACTCAGTCGAAGAAACGAGATTGTAAGACGTTAACATGAAACAATAGGTCGTGGCCATGAGATAAATAAAACACACATTACAACTTTATGTCATCGTACAAGTCTAGTAAAAGTAAGACTTAGTTTTAATTCTAAACGGTTTATTCATTTAACTAATACAATGAAAACCCGGGCATGCCTAATAGCCAAAAACGCAACCTTGGTGTGATTTTAAAAACAAGAAACAATCCTAAAAGACGCCGAACCATAATAGTTTTCTTTGACAATATCTTTCATTTTCATCAACTTCGTTGCTTCGTTGTGTGATATACCAGGGGCAGTCGTAAAATTCCCGGACTGTCCTATTAGAAATCGCATTTTTTATTCAATCGTTATATACTCAGTGATATTAAAATACGACAAGTTAAAGTCAGGTAAACAAAGGCTTACATATTTTTGATAGCTATTAATACATTTTTTATTTAAATTAATTAATGCTGTGTAGGTGTTACGAAGCAGTTAGAAATCTTACATACATAGAAACAAAACATAAATGAATTTCATCTCGAATCTTGAAAATTTGGCGCGTTAACGTCATAAACTTAGACATGACATCAGAAACGTATATGTGTACTTTTTAAAACGAAAACAGGACGACGCCTGCAACGACACAAATGTTATGACAATAAAATTTCTTCTACAAACAGATGATCTAATGCAATGAACTGAGTCGTTAAAAAAATTGCATAAAAGATAAAGTTGAAGTACATTGAAAGGCTAACGCTTTTGACAAAATAATGACATGTTTAAGTAATTTTCAGCACAAATGTGTATGCGTTGAGTGAAGTATAATGAAGCAAAGGCAAATATGTTTGTCTATTGCAAACGAATTTGGATGATACGGCTAAGTATAATTAATAGCGAAACGAATTGTATACCGCATTTTCCATTGCTGCAGGAAAGGTATTCCCAGATGATTTTTTCTTGATTAAAACTGTAATAGATATCACATATCTTCTTAAGGTCACCTCAGGGCAAACAATAATCCACTACTATTTGCAATTACTTCAAGCTGGGAAATAAATATTACAGCATAAAAGGCTAAAACCACGGAGATAAAAAGCATCTTCACAAGTTCACATTGGCTTTGTATAATATAGGTTTGACTATAACTTTGCTACACGCTGATTCGGCATCACCTTCTATCGCGATATAAAAAGGAATACCAATTGTGCGTCGGCTTGATGCTATTACCAAACGCTCTTTGAACATTGGAAATACAAAAATTCTGAAATATTTGCTATTGTTTTTGTTTTGAAGATTTTTGAAAAAGAAAGAGTTGTATATGTTTTGTAGAGTATTACAATTGTTATAGATAAAGGGATAATTTCTGTAATTACTACACCACATTTACATCACAGAAGGAAATTAAGAACGGTCAATGCTTAATGCTCGAGTAAGTTTTATGCAGTCGAATTATTTTCAGCTCACTATTTAGGGAAACGTTAACAACTAAAAATACAGATTAACATTATAATAAAACAAATTTACTTAACGTCAGTGAAATAATCGGATTGAAATAAAAATGGTTGAGAATATATAGAGGATATTTGTTTATTTCAGTGTAAGATCGTATTTTATTTCACGAGTGTCATAGAACAACATATTTAGTTTTTTTATGATCACGAGTGAAATTAAATACGATCTTACACTGAAATAAACACATTTTCTGTTTCTTTTATGCTTATTTTCGGAGTTTTATTAGTTTTTTTATTTATTTCTGAATTACCCCCTTTTTTGAAAAGGGTGGGCTTTACGCGGCTACCCGTGGGGCGCCCCTCATGCATAATTATAGCTGTCAACTTTTCTACTTTCGGTTTGCTGAGAAATAGTTCTCTGCTATTCATTCTTATAGCTTAATATTCGCTCGTTTTTTATTGCAAAGCTTTATGAACAGAAAAAAATGAAGTATTATTAGTGCACAAATGTTTCAAAAAAATAATGAAAACACTTTTTATTTTAACCAAATTACTTGGAAGGTCAAATGTGTTAGCAAAACAAATGGATACTCATTGGATTTTAACCATTCTTCTTAGTTTAAGACTGCATATACGCGTGTTTTTATAGTAAGTTAATATTCAGTCATCTTACTGTCAGAGACCAGTCTGTTTCGCTTTAAAATGTTTGTTTTCCAGAAGAGGAGTAAATGCCACGCTAGTTTGTTGACACATTTTGAGATGTGGGTGGGGTAAAAAATATCGGATCTATCTGTAAATTATTGTGTGAATTCTCCAGGAAGCTCATTTAACGTACTACAACGGTTAACAGTTCAAAACACATTTGAACGATGCTATAAAAATTTATTTATGTTCGAACAGTTGTTTTTGTCTGTAATTTGTTTGGAATGAAAGCAAATGTTCGAACATTCAGCTTCAAAGATCAGTAAAATGTTTGATAAACGGGATAACCGGTAATAAACGGTAAGTTGTTAATTTCCAATTATATATTTATTTAAATTTATAAAATATTTCTTTTCTTTTTTTTTAACATTTTTTGACATAATTTACTGAAGTCCAGTGTTCTGTTTTGACCAAGGCAAGTACATGTAACAACAAAGGATTTTAAAGGTAGTTCTGAAAATTGATATTTTCACTCCTTATTTTGCAGTGAAAATATCAAATTGATATTTTCACTGTTGTTATTTCACTGTTAAAACCCCATATTTTATCGTAAAGCATGAAAGAAATCAACAAATTCGTCTAATATGACGAACGATTACGAATACACCGACGACCAAATTATGGAGTTTGTTTGGGAGCACATAACACTCAAGTATTATCACTGGATATTTATAAGCTTGTTTTTTCTAGTGTTTGTTGTTGGATCAGCTGGCAATTTTTTGGTGTGTTTTTCTGTTTGGCGTTCAAAATCCCTCCGCAACGCAACGAATTACTTTTTGGTGAATCCGGCTGTGTCCGACTCTCTGGTCATCGTAGTGTGCTTACCAGCCACCATCATGCTAGACGCTCTTCATTCCTGGTTCCTTGGCCTCGCCATGTGCAAGGTGTTTATCTACATGCAGGTAAGTGGAGCATGCTAACAAAAACATACACCGTTGTAATGCATTTTGAACAAGTATTGTATGTGTTGTCCTTTTCATGAAAATTTTAATAATTAATTATTTTAAAGCAATTTACAATTAACAAACTGCGTTGTCATACCATATTACGTTTCATGGAATATACATCAATGGATAAAAAGTATAACGCTAGGTAAGTTAAACTTACTCTAATTTGTTCCAAACACGTATCATCCCTAGGCTAAAAACGAAAAAGTAAAAATATGAATCAATTTGCACTGAGGAAAAATGGTCATTTTTGTTCCTCAGATCTACAGTCTAAAATTATCGGAACTAATTATAATTCCCTTTAATTTTTTTTGCTGTAAGTTCGTACATGTTAAAGCATTATGCAAAACCATCAATATGCACGTTGATGCTTTATGATATTCACCATGGTTACTATGTTCATTGTAATGGATATATGTGGTTTACTTTATAGCTAAATTTAAAACATACACACTTGTGAAAAAAATGGCAACATTGATTGCATTTAATATTGTTCACAGGCACACAAATCACAAAGAGATTCCTATGCGACGAATATTTATGAAATTTCACAAAAATACAAAAAACAACAAGTAAAGAAATGGGAGTTTTCAATTGTTGGCTTATATCGAAATAATATATTTTAAAGTGACAAGACACCAGATGATACAATTGCAAGAAAACAAGAAAATTGTAAAAAACTGACATAAAATTGTCATCGTTGTGTGCAACGTATTGAATCATACTTACTGATGTTTTACCTCGCTTACGACACATGTATCTTTCGCAGTTTTTGCGCATTTTTCCAATTCGAATTTACTGGGGTTGTCTTCCACGTAAATGCCAGTAAGTTTTAATATAGCGTCGGTATATGTATCTGTACTCATAAACAGATATGATTTAAACTGGTAAACCTTTATGCGCTGTTTTTAACGGGGAAACACAGATGAGAAAGCAACATGATTGTTGCGTTTATTATTTAAACCATGTAAAGTGGTGTATTATAGGCCTCTTCCTAGCTCGCATTGATATTTCAATGCTTGTTTTGAGGAAATACTGTATTTGCCGATATTGGACCATATGGTGTCTAGTCCCTTTATAAAACGTTTGGTACATACGGTATATGTAATATTTCGGTTCTCAAAATAGAACTAGGCATTCAGTCTGGAATTCCATTTCCCAAAATGTGTTTCAATTATTTGTCAATTTTCTTTCAACATAAACACTGATTATGTTAGCATATGTACAGTACAAGAAGTGTATCACTATATATTATAAACGTATAAAGGTTATAGAAGCATTTGCACATGGATGCTCTTTATTTAAGTACTTAACGTATGAGAAATAACAGTCAAAAGCTTAATTGACTTTAAACTTTTCGAATGTGTTGTTTTTTAATATCAAAATGAATATCTATATTATCAGTATATGCATTGAGATGAATAAAAACATCTTAGATACATTTTATATAATTTTTTAACGTCGAGGTATGGAATATTTTACTAAATATTATCTCTTAGGGTTTTTCTCATGTAAGAACGATAATTCTTGTCGGCTCTGTTAAAATTTGATTCCCGTTTACAAACCTGTACTTGAACAGACAGCTTGCCCACAAACCAAATTTCGGTATTTTCAAAAACATTGTTAGTAAAAATAATTGCCTCCGGTTTAAATAATAATTATTTCAATACACCATATTCAATTTCCAGATATAGAATGTTTTAACATAATTTAAGGATTGACTATGGAAATAATAAAAAATAGACAGGTGATGTACAAAACAAATAGACATAATTGAGAATTGCGTTTGTGTTAAATGCTCAGCAAATTAGCTGCAGTATCCTCACTTTGCATTATTTCCTAAAACGGTAATATAAGTACAAATTAATTGCATATTCGTTGAAAAACTGTAGGTACATTTTAGAAAAAGCAAGATGTCGGACATTTCTCGAATAACTACAAAAATATCATTTTTTTATATGAATAATATTTAATTTCCTTGGCACTAGATACATAGTCACCATTTAAAGTATCAAATTAAAACCTTAGTGTCTTTAATAGTTATTTTACAAAGTTGTATGAAAAATTCCAAAAAATATCAAATTAAAACCTTAGTGTCTTTAATAGTTATTTTACAAAGTTGTATGAAAATTTCCAAAAATATCAAATTAAAACCTTAGTGTCTTTAATAGTTATTTTACAAAGTTGTATGAAAATTTCCATGTTCAGTTATCTCGAGTCTACACCCTCAGAAAGAAATGAAATATTAATTTGTATAAAAATCGCATTTTATAGTCTTTTGTTTTTCAATTGAATAGTAGAATCATATTATAAATCTCTGGCATTGCATTCGCACAATAACTCATTCCAGTTTGCAGAATTCCGTTTATGTTTATTATTTTATGAACTTTTTGCTTTGTATATGTTTAGCGTAAACTGTTTTGCTTAGCTTCCCGAATTATTGAATACGTTTCTGGCCAGCTCACCTTTATTTGAGCACGATAAGTGCTGACTATGAGCTGATTTGATCGCTCAGTGACTGTCGGAGTGGGCCATCTTTTTCTTCTGAAAGTCCTTTATCTCTTACAAAAGAAAGCTTCAATTGTGTATTAGCGTATGATGTAAATCAAGTAAGTATATCAACACTATCAGTAATATGTCATGCTTGGTTCTGAAAACCATGGCAACCAAACGAAACAATTTTCCTGTAAACATGATCTCCAAGGTCAATATAGCCCCCCCCCCCCTCCTTGACATTTATTTTACATTAACGTGCAAACTATGAAAAGTGAAAGCCCGTTTCATATTTGGCCTGTTCTTAAATGTGTATTTATTATAAAAATAAACGGGACATTCTTTGAACCTAATCATTACTTCACACCCTTAGCTATCAATCATATGGAAACTGACTAGAACACACTAGACTACAAATCAGAAGTTGCAGTTTGAACCCACGTCTTACAACTTAATGTATTTATCGTCTTCTGTAAGGGTCATTAGCCGGGGGACCCGGTTGACAGTTCTTTACATTGGCTGACGTTAACGAACCCGTGTAGCTCTAGCCAATGCTACATTCTGACTGTGCACTTAGTACAACAACATATGAAAACGACGAAATTTGATATCATTCTGCATTACGTTAGAATGTCGAGCCAGTTTAAAAGGAATACGCAATTATTTGGTGCTTGGTTGCTTGCCTGTGGTATACGGCAATGTCGTAAAGACGTTTAAGACGTGAGCAACAGACACAATTTTTTTCTTCGGAAAAAAAATAACAACAATATGCCAGACACAGAAGCTGCATTTACACATGTAAACAGTTGTTACCACGTATTCACAAATTGCACGGCTATTATAAATATTCCAATAATTATTCTTCTTCCTTGTTAGAAGTGTATCAGCGTACGATTTAGTAATTAAATTAATTAATAATGTATAAGTAATTTATTCTGAAAGCAATGGCATCCAAAATATACAATTTAGAAAAAGAACTTCCGCATTACAGTCAGGTAGCACACTAAGCATGGCCTCTGGGGTCACAATTGGGCCCGCCACATGATTACAGGTAACAAACAAGTACTCATATATTCAAAATGCAAAATAAGTAAGTACAGCATTCACCAGTTAAAATCTTGTTATCGGAGTCACCATTTCTACTAGTTATGCTGACACATTTTCAGCATGAACGAGTATACGAAGAGGGATGAACGCCCGTTGAATGACTGAAGAGTTCTTAAAATAATTTATTGTAGAATCTTGAAAACCCATTCTTAACCTCGAGTTCCATAGCTAAGATTCACCTAGACGTTGTATGTACATTTAGCTTTCAAAGTACCCCTTGTAGCATTGTTTAAAAGTCCTTCATAAAATTAGATGAAACAATTATTCTGTCGTCAGAATTTGTTTTACCCTGGGTTACATTATTTCAGTTAGCACACCCCTAATGAAAAGCCCCACTTGAAACTCTTCAATTTTAATGCTTTAGCCTATGTTGTTAAGCACATGACTACAAATTTGTTATCATTGGCATAAATGTTTTACAGAAGTTAATATTGTATTTCCATTAAAAAGTAATTAAATACATTTCTACACATAAATATAAGCTTCTGTGAAGATTTTATAACTTGCAGGCACGGCTGAAATAGGTGGTTGGGAATTACATTTTTTTTTTTTTTTAATGAGTCGTAAAATATTTTGATTTTTTGGCATAATGTTCCCAAATGATTAAGAACAGGTATGAGTATTTCTAGAACTTGTTGAGTTTGCTTTTAAACGTCGATGTTACAATTTTAAGCGGTCAAAACAGTATGTTAAAATTGAAATAACATATGGCTATTTCAGTACAGTATGATTATATTTGTTGGTGATCAATAATGTATTATTTCTGAAAGCAAATATATTTCTTGTTACTCTGATACCAAATTTTTACTAAAATGTTGAAAAATAAATGATATAAAGGATATTACTTGTCTCTCGGGTGATGTCGTTTTTATCGACAATTCAGAAATGGGGGTAGGGTAATTCAAATTTCAATAAAATTGTTATTTAACGGTAAATTTCTTTTAAATTTTGTTTATGAATCCAGAAAACGGTACACATTAAGAAATTATCAAGCTGATCATAGTCTGAAATGGTGCCCATTAGGGATGTGCTACCTTAACATCGACTTTTTGAAGGGGAAGTACAATTGTATTTTCTCTTACTGCAATGGTATGCGCTTGAATATTAATTCTTAACATTAAGCATTGTTTTGTGGTCTTCTATAAAGTGCGTTCGTTTCGTGCACTGTGTGGTATGATTCTAAGGCCGTTGGGAAATTAAGTTTTATACTTTGAAATGTGAGGCCGTATGAACTAGTTCATGCTTAGATCAATAAAATGACGTTATTCGTTTTAATAATTCTTCTCGTCAACGAAATAAAAGATAGGCAGGCAATTTAAATTAGATCTGAGAATCATTTAACGAATGCGTCCATTTGTATATTAATTGAAAGCTTATTTGTTTGATGCAGTATTTGTCTCAATAGAAACAATTCGATAACACGACTCCGTTAAAGTTCTGCAACCTAAGACAAAGCGTTAATATTAACAATATCAGAGGTTCTTTACTCCTGCATATGAATAGGTAATTGATTTTGTGCTGTTCAATTTATTACACGCTTTTTAATGTTTTTTAAATATTTATGAGTGAAATAAAAATGATATTTCACTGTTTCAAACAGTGAAATGACAGTCAAAAATTTATTCGACTTTCACGACCTAATGACACAATTCACATCAACCAATATATACTGTTTTAAAGGTTCTTGTGAGTTTTTGTTACAGTAATGAAAAATCATTTGATGAGACACATTCTTTTGTTTTCTTCGCAAATGCAGCTGCTCTATCATAATCGTAAATACTGCGGCTCGATTCACCATCATGATAATGTCCTGATGACAATTCCGTACCAATATCTACTTTCTTCATCATTCATATAAACTGTGCCCAACTGCTTCTACTTACCATAAATCAAAGGAATTAATATAAACAATTCATCAAATAAGGACATGTCAGAACATAAGTAGTTTCTATGATGATGATAAGTATATTGAATAATGAGTTTAAGTCGGACTATCAGTCTTAATGGAACCTCTTGTAGTATATAACTCAACATATGCAGACTTAAACAGTGGAAATTACCATTTCATTTCTTCCAGTTCGAATTTAACCTGCTGTGAATACTACCTAAAGTATACAGTATGCAGGTATTATGTACAGAACTTGTCATCTGACGTTTAGGTTTTTGTTAAAGTCTAGCTCTGGCTTTCAATTTGTCAATCCTGATTGCAATTTCTTCTATTAATCTTGTCGATATTTTGATAAAGTATGGATATGGTCGTGATGGTTATCTTTGCGAATCTTGAGAGTCTTGGCTATGACGGTGTTCAACTGTTCGACATTGTCATTTTCAATTATTCTCACTATGTTTTTGTTCTGTTCCTTACTAAATATTTCTAAGCATCTATATATCTCAATTCATATATTTGGTTCTTTCCTGAATACATTACTTTGTTATCAACTAAGCAGTTAATAAACAGGTTATTTATAAATTGATATTATTGAAATGTCATCAAAGATGTTGCAAATATAATTGAGCCGTTTGTGAAACAATTTGTGGGTGAAATAGTTAGATTCTTTGACACACGTTGCACAGCTTGTACTATCATAACTACTAGCTAATAGTGTCAAAGTATATTTTAGTATAAACACAGAGAGTAAAGTAGCGTTCTCAGCTCAGGTTTCACAACAAACATATCAGATAAACATTGATTTCGGATATTGTGAAGGTTAGAAAGGAAACAATGATTGTCATATTCTTTTCTGAGTATCAGAATAGCATCTTCATCTGGTTCCGATGTCCATATAAATGAGCTAATAACGAGGTTGACATCATTTTAATAACCAGGATATTTGAGTATTTATCCATAGCCAATCGTTGTCATCGGCGTCGTCGTGCAACAACTTAAACTATCGCAAAAAATATTCAAGATATTTAAATGTAACTTCGAACACATTATTACTAGAGATAGTACGCATATGCATTGCAAATCTCAAACCACTACCTTGAATAAGTGTTGACTTGATAAAGACAACAAACTAGCGTTGACGTACAATCGCATCTTGTTGTCTGCTTTGTTTAAGCATTTATCTTTGTTGTATTTAACAAAAAGCTTGGAAATATTTCTGATCTTTTTAATTACTACACACACATACACCTGACTTATCATATAATTTATTAACTTATCGATAATGAGATTGTGTCATCTGGGTTGAGGGTGAAAAAGTGAAGCTATCAAATAATCAGGAAGAGAATTAACTAATGACTTTAAATTGAAAACCATTTATCACCATGATTTGAAATTCTGCCGTATTTTGCAGACGAAAGACAGATTATGTTGTCTTTATACACTCAATCAAATTGAATACAACGCAATACTTTAAAACGTCTTCTATAGCTTCTCTCAATCCCCTAGGCTAACTGTGTGATTTTCATCAATTACTTTCTACTACTCGGAGAGAACGATGGTACGATAACATATCCATCTTCCGTACTTAATAAAATAAATTCTAGTTTCAATTAAATTCATACTACGCCATAACAGCACATGCAGTTTTGCAATAGCCTTACCCTAGTGCATAAGTGTGGTAAGGTGTGTGAATAGATTTGTTTTCATTTAGGCAACATCTTTAATAGTAGGCATGACGTAAAAATAGTTTGTTGATGAAAGTGTGAGAAAATAAAACACAACAACATCTAAATGATATTCCTCATCTATCCATATTTCAAGTTGAAATAAATGATAACAACATATTTTCATTCAAAAACGAATGTACATGATATACATCGATTCGCCCGAACATAATAGTTATACTTTAACTCAATGATATAAAAGGATAAACATACTAATAAAACCCTTATTCCAAGATTCATTATGTTAGTTCGAGCATCCGTAAGCACTCGATAAAATAGTGTAAATACACAAAAAAACGGATTGAAAGTTTAACAAACGGCGACAATATTTCAAAATATTTTTTTTTTTTATAGAAGATAAAAAGGATTTCGCTTCTTCAACGAAATGTAATTCAATTAGTTATGCCGTTCTTATAAATAAGACATTTCACCATTTATAAAAGCAATCTTTATATTTTACTTGTATTGTCATGGTGTAAACACTTATATGTTCAGTTCGGAAGAATTGTTTGATCGTATTTTTTTATATATTTGTAATCTAAACAAGTTATCATTTCGCAAGCTTTTATTTCGATTGCAGTTAAGTCGTATATAAAATAGCATTGTTGTGTGTTTCACAGAACAGAACAGAAAAGAACGGTTTTTTATTCACGTAAACTACTTAGTTTCTTGAGACATATATATATAAATACATTTAAACAAGTCATACTACAAGACATAAGGTATAAATGGATACAAATTCGTATATGGAATATATAAGTTTAAACCATTTCACAAGGTTAAGGATATAAAGTATGTTCACTTAACAAATAATATTGGTGTATAAAGTGTTCAGTTCAAAACATAGTAAATAATGAAAATAGTAGATTTAATCTTAGATCAAAATATTTCACTGCATAAAATGTAATGCATCATCGATTAACTAACGGGAGTAAAATACAACAACAGCATGTTTTCAACCACAGTGATGGAATGTATCTGTACTGTAGATCCAAAATTATCATTAATTAATCATATACAACACTTAGTACAGTAACCCATATTCCAATATAGCCATTTGTACAGTTCAAAAAGGTTATTAAGCAATTAGATAGAAATTCTTAAAAATCCAAATAGAGAACATTTTATGTGAAACAGATGGTGAAAATATTTTTGAACTACTGTTTTGTATATTTAATTGAAATGACTTCACCAATCAACGGGCGAAACTTGCAACTATATTTTTTTTTCAAACAAAGTATTGAATTATATCTGTACTGTAGATCCTAACAATATTAGTAATTAATTAAATTAAACGAAACACTTAGTAAAGTGATCCATATTCCGATAGCCATTTGTACAGTTCAAAAAGGTTATTAAGCACTCAAATTGATATTCTTTATAATTCTAAATAGAGAACATTGTATGTGAAACAAATGGTGACAATATTAAACAGATGACGACAAGCCTTTGAACTTCTGTTTTGTATATATTTAAATGAAATGACTCGTCTTATAAACAACAATTCACGACCGATCGTTTTCCATTGTAAGTTTTCACTAAAGATAAAACCCTTTTGATACTATTACCAGAATAATAAAACCAAAAGTTCTTTTGACAATCCATCATTCCATCTCAAATAATCAAAGTCAACTTTTGTCTACATGGCAAAAATCGCCCTCATTTCATGTTAATGCTTAGTCATACTGCTTCCAAAATGTTTGTTAGAATAGGCACCTCAAATGACTAATAAAGTATTTATTTTTTGTTATAAACGTAAATGTACAACGGCGCTGTCATTTAATCATCTTGTATTTACTTATGCTCTAAATTTCTAGCATCAATCGAAGAAATTCAACAAATTATTTGATCGAACGACCGAAAGCCATGAGAACACTAATCTCATGACGTTAATATTTTCCGGTTCTCTACCTGTATACATATTAAGACATGTCCTTTGCATTTTAAAAGTAATGATACTGGTTGGTCTTATTTCTAAAATATGCTAAAATTACATTTTGTGATTCCCTTTCAAATGAGCATGTTTCTAGCAGCCATACAAAACTAAACAATCAATATATTGTATATGAAAGGATACTACAATAACTGTTAACAAGGTTTCGGCGAGAAGGTGCTTCAAAGAGTTGTTAAATTTAAAAGATACTGTATAACGTGAGAATGTTGATAAATCAAGGAATATGGTAACAACAAGAGCGTGATAAAGCTTTCTGTGGTACATGATTAATGCCCGAGGGATAGGCCACAATTGTCAAATTTCCATAATAGATCATCCGCTTAGACATGTGCCTAGTAAAACTCTGGTATTCATTAACTGAACGGTGACCTGGCTGTCCCTGTAATAGGAGTAGTATGTTAGGAGAATGAGAGATCAAGGTCCGCTCACTATGCAAGTAAACGGCATGTTCATCCTGGTTACTGTATACGAATAAAACTGAACATGAAACCCACCCTTCTTCCACTGTGCAAGCAAATACGAGAAAACAAAAAACGTCAGATATTCCAACAGAACTTTAATTAGTTATGTTAATATACCATCAAACTTCGGAAATGCGTTGATTGAACTTTTAAAACATGAAAGACACTAAAGAAGCAAAGTTTTGTCACGTGTTGTTATATAATCAAAACTAGATTAAAGTTTAACACTTTGTTTAAATCAAGATCAAGAGCTTCTTATACAAGTAAATACTTTCGGTTCAGCGGAATTTTGTCTAAACTTCAGACGATTGAAAACATCAGATCGTTTTTATATGCGGATCATTTTCTTCAAACAGATTAACCAATACTTCAAACAATATATATCGAACATTGAATCTGTTATAGCATTCGTTTAAAATTGACCCCACGATTACACCATTATGATATGATACAATATGGAACCACGGTCTCTCTCTTACTATTATACTCTTGCATGCACGTTATTCATCTTTATCTTGGCAGCGGGTCACGCACTTGATTTAGTTCACAGAACAAATTGTGTGACGAATGACCAATCATTAACGTGTATTCGATAAAGTAACAATCTGCACTGCAACAAAAGTATATATGTGGTCTGTTCATGGTAATTTGAGATTATTTACAGGTCATAAGTGACGCCACTCGAATAAGCGGCCATGACATGCTTGTATATGTTGGAATATCCTTGAAGTTGTTTTGGATATACTAATGTATAAACAAAATCCTAAATATCCAGTCATAACCTCAAGTCCCATTGCTGTTTGCTTCCGAAGCAACTCTCTGTCTGAAGGGGCTTTAATACCTTCTTTAGTATCGACTTATGAAAGAAGACGTAAAATAGTTTTGTCCCTTACTGCAAAGTTATGCATTTGATGTTAGTTAATGACATTGAACATTGTTTTGTGGTCAACGTTATAAGAAAACCTGCAGTTTGAATAAGATTCGAACGCCATGGGAACGTGTGTGCATAGATTGATTCTTTTGCGTTTGATGTATGGAAAGTTTCTCTCATGAAAACCTTTCGATAACACAATTCCTTTCAAGTACTTCAACGCAAGAAAAGCGCATATATATATATATATATTTTATAAGAGGTGTTTCACTCATCTATAAGCAAAGGCAAATAAGTATGTGCATTTATATTTCATGCGGTTTATACAGATTTATCAGTGAAATAGAAGTGATAGTGCACTGTTTCATACGGTGAAATAACTATTTATTAACTTTCCCTGTTTTACATGTTTAAGCTCGCTCTCTCTTGCAAATCGAACGGCAACGCGCACAGGGCTTGGCCAAATTTTAACGACGTCATTTAAAAAATGAAGTAACGTTCGCACTCAATTTTGCGAGCTTTTCTGAAAATCTTATATAACATTTATTTAGAAAATACTAAACAAACAAATTGCATGTTTCAGTGTTAGATCGAAATAACATTATATAAAGGTCTCGAACTCAATGAAATATTTTGCTAACACTAAAACAAATTACTACCTTATCTATATATAATTATACAGATTTTAAATTAAACATGATGCGTTTGGTTTGATTATGTAAATAATAAATAAACAATCACAATGGAGAATCGAGTTGAAGTGTTCACGAATATGATGCATCAGGTGCGTTCGATTTCGAGGAAACTATGACTGAATAAAAAATCACTGGCTCTCAATGTCAAGATTTCAAATGTAATTGCCTGATTGAAATTGGTGAATTTTGATAATTGTGAAAGGGGTCGTGATGGAAATTGGCTGTCTTTGGTTGTCTAAATCAAACGGGTAGAGTCACGACAGTGTTCCTATGTTCAAACATTCTGTATATTGATATTGAGATCGTGCCTATATAATAATAATATAAGCAATGTTTCGAAAGACACCGGCACGTCATCACGATACACATGTACATAACATTCACAAATGTATTCGTATTTCTTATATAACTGAAAACACAATACGTTTTCTTATAAATTATAGATACAACATGTACATACAGCTGCAATTATTCTAAAACAGACTGTTCTCAATACTGACATTTCTTCATCGGGTCTGAGTGTGAAATAAACCTGAATTTTTCAAATACTCAGGAGGAAAATTTACTTCTGACTTTAAAGTGAGACGCTTTTTTATCTTTATGACTTGAAATACTGCTGTATTTTGCAGACCAATGATATATCATTTTGTTTTCATACAATCAATGAAATTGATTCCAACGCAAAACTTTACCAGGTCTTCCTTCGCTTCTCTTGTTCCCCAAAGCTTACTGTTTATTTTTCCTCAATAACTTTCTACTCATCGGAGAGAAAGAGGGTATGATAGCATTTCTATGTTCCATACTTCATCAAATAAATCTGGTTCAATAAATTTTCTATTGCATCTTCATAAGAGCACACCCAGTTCTTCTTTACCTTTGGGTATGGCAAGGGGCGTGAATGAAAATTTGGCTTCATTTTTAATAGAAAGATTGACGTATAGAAAATGATTTGTTTATGAAAATGTGAATTAATTCCATTGAAAAACCCATCTAAAATGATGTTCCTCACACATCTATTTTACAAGAGTGGATAACTTATAACAACATATATTCATTTAAAAACGAATGAACATGATATACACCTTTATTTCCAAAACTAGTTTTATTATTCAACTCAATGCCAAACAAGGACTCACTTACTAATAAAACCCATATACCAAGAATCATCATGTTAGTTCGAAAGAATCAGTAAGCACTCAAATAAGTATTAGTAAAAACAAGAAATACAGTAGCGAAATTTAGTTATGTTTATTAGCACGATGTTGTTGCTTTTCTATTTTAAGTTAGATTTATGACGAGTGTCAATATAACAAAGTCATTACAATTGATTACATGCTCGTAACGACAATTAATAGGAACGTTTGCATATATTGAGTTGTTCAGGATTGGGATGTCGGGAAATTCAGAATAATCTGTATCATTCTTCAAACTAATAATAACAGAGAGGCAAGTAGATTTTGTTTTAGATACGTCAATCTTGACTTACATTGTTGTTGTTTTAAATCGAGTACGTGTGTAGTAATTGAAAAAAAATATGACTATAAATATAGCGGTTCACTGAGCACGTTAAAAGTAACGATTTCTGAAGTACATAGAAACAGTGAAATTACAGTCTATGTTAACTAATTATATCACGAACAAGTAATGAATAAGTGGTGTCTGCAATATCTCTGAGATAAGGTTCTTTGTCTTCTAAAGGTAAACAATTTACAAAAAAGAAAGAAAAAGAAAACCTTTTTTGAAGTCTCATCTTAAACATTAAGAATTTTCTACAATTCGAAAGTTTGTGTAGATCGAATGATTTGGTACCTAAATACACACAGTTGCAACGCTGTCTGAACAACCTTTGTCCGTCTATCTTAGTTCACAAAGAGCAATTTGTCTTAAAAATGTCTTGTGCTTAGTGTCAGTTGGTGGATACCATAAGAAGCCGAAAAAGTCGTCATGAATTTGATGAACATACACACTATTGTGTATATGTAACTGCAGAATGAATTTCACAACAATTTTGTCAACATAATGATTTTAGAATTTTATTAATGTATTAAAACCTTAAATATGCTAGTTCCTGGTATATTGTCCTTGATTTTAAAAGAAAATAATATTTACTTTTTAGATTTAAAATGGCAGGATAAATAGAATAACAGTGTAAGTGTCATGGATGAGAAATTTACTCGACAACGGAATGTATGGGCGGTCCTAACTCTTGCCAGATTACCTTGACCAATCCACGGCACATTTCAGTTATTCTCAATATCTTAAAGTCGGTCATGTCCAGTTTCTATCCCTGGCCAAAAATACCTATTTTAATGGCTTTCTAAGTAATAAAAAATAACTAATGCTATATATAATAGAGATACCATTAGGTATAATTAAACGATAACATATAACGCTCATGAAAACCCCATTAGCATTATGTATTTGCGCTATGGACAAGTTCATAGAGCTTACTGAATGCTACAATTAACACATCAGACATTTGTATGGATTTACAAGAATAAAAATATAAAGAAAGCTGTTAAGTTGCAATAAAAGAGACAGATCCTCTTAAGAAGACTAGTATTTATGACTATTCTTGTTCGCGCTCATGATTCGTTGTACGTAAGTAAATAATTTAGCGGTAACCACGAGACTACTCATATCAAACCGTTCCATTTTAACACTGACGGGATAATCATTTAATTGAAACTTTTAGCAATGAGCTGTACATACTTTTCCATAATACTTGCGAAGCAAAGTTACTGCGTACAAAAAATACCGGCTCTTATTTCTTTTGAAAACTTAGAAATCGACATTTTTAATAGATTACCTAAATCTAAAGATTGTGACGTGTTGCTTAAAGAATGCAACATTCTGTGTCAAAGTTTCAACGGTGTTTTAAAACATTAAAACGGATAACATGGTATCACAAAGCTAGTTTAAATTATATAAGAGGATTTTTTTTAATAATTCTTGCTTAATTGTATCAATATAATTGTATGTCCCGACATAACCAATATCATTACACAATTTTACAGACAGTTATTCAAAACTACTTTTGCATCGCATTTGCGCAGATATATCAACCAAACAAAGTTTTCCTTAACCTTAGTAGTACATTCGCAAACAATACAAAAAGAAGTTCATTGAAATGCAGAAACACAAACCTCGGCCTTCATCCTACATATGACCTCGGAAATAAAACGCGTCTTTATAAATATTATATCAGGCGGCTCCCACATTGAAAACATTTTCAACCGTCATGGGTCATATTAAATTGAACGAATGGCGAAGAGTATTAAGCTATTTGTTTTAAAGTTGAATCTTATTTCAAGTTTCCTAAAAGCGTTATTAATAATACAATGAGAACTACAGGGACAAACTCAGTAGTTGAACATTCAAAAATTAACACTTTTTAGAGGCAACAACCATGACAACATTACACTGTTTTCGTTATCGAAAGGGTCTACTTAGATTTATGATAGTTAATTGACGGCGGCAATATCACATTTTCGTATAGATTGAAGCCGTTTACGGTTTATCCCGAAGCTAGCCTGCTGCTCGACCGCACTTGTATTGCTAGTAATAACAGTTACATACTTATAACGCGCGACATATTTTCGACAATGAGATAATGTTTTAAATTTAATAATTGGACTATATTGTAATCTAAGGAAAAACTAATTCATTTTAAATAAGGGTCGTGTTCAATAATTTTATATTTCAGTGTGGGATTTGACTCCTTTACTCTTCACCACTTTTAGACTGCCATGTTCAATTGTGAATGAGAATGGTTCCAGTGAATATTGTATACAAAGTAATAACTTTAAAATTGTACCACACAAATGCTATCATAACGACAACTTTAGGACAACCGCAGTGCCAATTGTGTAATTTCTATTAATTTACTAAAACAATATGTCATGATACCATTTCCCTGTTCCATTCTTTATTAAATTAATCCCGATCTCAATTAATTACATACATTTGCATGAAAACACAACCAGTGCATATTTTACCGTGCAGATGTGCCTTGGGTGTTTATAATGAGAGCGGATGTATTTGTTTTCAATTTTGGGAAAATATGTGAGTAAATTATATTAATGCAAACAAACCAATCCACATTGTCGTGACCGTTCGCCTACACATATCATTTAATCTAAACATAAACAACGACACTCTTAATTATATAACCCATATATTGGTTTAATCTAGTATTCGAAGAAAAAATGAGAAGGTATTGACATAGCGATGGTGTCGTTGTCGGCGTTTTGACTTCGTAGTGCAAACAATTTGGCCAAAGCCCAACACATTTTAAGTTATCCAAATGGAGTATGGTACATATCTTGCCAAAATGTACATGTGTAACAAGGCCCATAACTCGTGTAATGTCCGTTTTTCGACTGAAAATCAGTGGTTTTGCGTTGATTTTCACTCAGCGGCGCACCTGTTCCTTAGCAAAATGATGACTATTTTTTTAATCAATCGTTTTACTCTTACTTGATACGATATAATTTCATTACATTTTGCCAGACAGAGCATTACTCATCTGTATCTAATATAGCTGAACAGAGACATTGTCATCAATCAGTATCTTATTATAGGTCTGTCAAAGAATTAATGATGAGCTATTTGTAACACTCTTCTTTGCAAACCAAAACTTGAAAGGGTGTTTGTAAGTGGATAAGATTTACACTACGTAATTTGACTTCCAGTGTGACGTCAATATGTGCGTCGATCTTGCACTCTTTTAGTACTCTGGATGTCTATCAGCCTTCGAGTAAAATAAACTTGCGAATTGGTGATAAAGTGTTAGCACTCTGCAATGATCGAGATATATGTTTGAATGTATGTTAAAAATGAGAAAATCAATGAAATATTTAGCACATTTTGGTGCAAACTTGTGAAAATCAGCCGAAAATCTTCGTTTAAAAAAAAAAACAAAAAAAAAACACCATAATTAGGTATCAGAATATGTCATTTTTAATTGCTTTAATGTTGATTGTAGTTTAAGAATCACTTTGTAATTTACAAGTATGTAATATACTCATTCCGTCTGGAATATCGTGAAGCGATAGTTTTAGACTTTTTTACGAAATAGAGTTTGTTTGTAGTATGTTTTCATTTCTATATTTACTTAAATAAATCAATACATGAAAATACTTAATTTAACAACGACAAAAACAGTTTATATTTTTAAACTACATTTAGGTATTTTAGGAGTATATTATATTGTTAAAAAAATAATTTACAGACACATTTGTATTGTTCGTGTTTTATTTGATTTTGTATCCTTATTGTTTACAAAATACAACAAAATAGAAGTGAACACAAACACGATTGTGTTATTGCTTACAACAATGACATACAATAATGCATATAATAAATCTCATGAAAATAAGGCCCTAGCTGAGGCTTACAAAAATGAATGAAATTAAGGTAATGAATGATATATTTTTTTAAAAGATACATGAAAATAAAATGTATTTCAGATTTTATCTGCAATATTTATGCGAAAAGCTACAGAAACAAGCTCAGCAGCAAAATGTTGACACATAAACCCGGTTTAATGGCACTGGGTAAACGCCAAAGACATAAAACATAAAAACAAGAAATCACAAAAAAGAAACATGGAAGAACAGCACAAAACTCCACAAACAGCACAGTGCATTTATACTATATATAATAAACTGGGTATGTTTATCAAGGATTGTTAGGTACCGCCTTGGAACGGTCAGTAAAATGTAAATCTACTGGGGATTTAAACCAGTTTGTGTGCACAACCACACTCTTATCGAACTTAGAATCGATAATACAATATTAGCTCTTTGATAGCATGAGTGATCATGGCTTCAAATCTTTGACTGATACAAACACGAGTGCGAGGTCTGCGGCATACATGACAGTTGACCTTTATCTGAAATAGTGAACATTCATTAAAAGAGATTGTTGTCATTTCAGCTACAATCGTTCAATTGCCCATAGCGTTACTAACGATTTCTTGCCCTTTAATGTCACGTTTTTTAATGTATAGTATGCAACATATAGTTACTGAATTAAACTAATTTATGGCAAATAAAAAATAAGTGTATATCTGAAATTGGGTTTAAATTGGTCCTTTTAATATTTATATTTTACAAATATATTTTGCTGAATGGCAGCAGCAAAAATATATAAATACCTACCGCTTTCAATGAAACTTGATTTTCTGCACAAATCTTATTATAAATAGATGATGAATCATGGACATTAACAGTCATAGTTTGCATTTATCAAACAAAAATATTCCAGCATGCGCCAGCAATGGTGGAATGAAGTCAATCAGCCCGCATCCATCTTCTCTGAAAAAAATAAAATTGATATATATATATATCATCAGACAACATTTAAATAATTTGCTGAGACATTCAAACAAACTGAGCGATACATTAATTTTAAAAATTGCCTATATCAGATTTTGAATTATTATTAAACATGCATGTGATACAAGCAGAAAATATCCATTACAGATCTGTTGGCGTGTTTAAACTATTTTAAAAGCTGAAGAATACACAAAAATATATTACAGTCTGTAATTCTTTCATTTAAGAGTGATGCGGTGAAATGGAACATTATCTTATGTTTTACTTGTTTCGAAACAAGTTTGTTATCGAAAGCAATTTTCCGGAGATAAGTCGAGTATATGCATTTGAGGGCGAAATTGCGAAAACTAAGGCATTAAACTTATCGTAATTATCTTTATTGACGTGGCTTGGAAACCCGACGTCCGTCTGGAATAGGTCTCAATGTTGTACCATGGAGGATCACGTGATCAAAATGGACCAGCCAAATTATTATTGTAAAATGAAACTATAAAATGTGTTTGATAAAAAATAACCTTTACAAATAAACAATTGTATAAACTGATAAAAAAAGGAAACATAAAGATAGAGAAAAACGTATGTCTTATACTGTTATTCAAACCTTTAGGCACAATTAATGGGTATTTAATAACTCGCCCCCAAAATCGTAGGCTACGGGGTTTTTTTACATCTTGGTTTACGAACCTCAAGACCCGATTCATCAAAGCTCGGAAAAAAAGTATCAGAGGATGTTTTGCTTATTTAAAATAATCTGATTTTTAATAAATTGGTAAACTTGAAAAAGTCAAGAATAATTTATTACATATAACAGTATCAATGATGAAATGTAGTAACTGTGCGTAACCCAACAATTACTTAGGCCCACACGATAACCCGTCATCAAATCAAATCGCAGGAGTTTCATTAGGTAAAATTACACACTTTTAACATACTGTAAATCTTGAGTAAAGTAGCTTTTAATTTAATAATGAATATTGTTCGTTTTTTAGTGTGATAATTGGGGAATAGATTTGATTTTTTTTTTATAACACTCAATGTTTTAATTAAAACAATGAAGATGTGCTTTGATCTTTTAAAAGCCGATACATTAAGGTAGTCATGTAAATCTTGGGTATAGTAGCTTTTAATTTAATAATTATTGTTTTTTTGTGCTTTTTAATGTGACAATTAGGGAATATATTTGAAAAAATGATAATATTATAACACTCAATGGTTTAATTAATACAATAAAAATGTGTTTTGATCTTTAAAAAGCCGATAAATTATTGTAGTCATTTCGTACCCTAGCAATTGCCACCCTCAAAATTTTGAAATAGTGATAATATGTCCCATGGCTTTTTAGAGATGACACTTAGATTATCTTATTGTAATACAAAAACTGCAAAACAGAGATCCGATAATCATTCCTTCAATATGCAAAAAATAGGGGGTCCTTTGATACCGAAATTTGTCATCTGAAAATATCCCGATACCACTGAAGAGTGATACCGGGTACCAGGTTTAAGCATCACTCAACTTTCGGTTTGAGTTTACCTTTGAGGTTAGTGGGCCAAGGTCAAGGTCGTTGTAACCGTTAGCTGAAAATACACTGTTTCCTATCAATAATTGAAAAACACTCAGGCCTAGAGACCTCGAACTTGGTAGAGGTCCTTCATACATGACCAGAGTTCAAATTTTTTGACGCCAGTTGGGCTGATATAAAGGGTGACCTTGGGCTTAAAATCCGATTTCACTCAATAACTGAAGAATGCTTGTATCCAGGTGTCTCAAACTTGGTATGCTAGTAAATTGCACTTGCTTTCTTTTAGTCATGTTTCAACAATATTCGCGACGTCTTTGATGCTTTGCATCAAATTAGTCTTGTACTTGTATAACAAACCATTTCCACAAGCATCACCAGACGAGCGAACAACCTATCTTCTAGCGAAATGTTGGTCGCCATTAAGCTCTGATAAGTTGAGTAAATCACCTTGATACGATCAACTGAAAGGTAAAAATTGAATTAACGTGATTAATTAAAATCAAATCACTGACATCCACCTATCAATATCCCACAAGTGTTTAGACAAATAAGTTACATGCTGGCTAGTTTCAGCTATTCGTGTTCGTCCGTGGTTGGTCGCTAAACTGGTTCAGTCAGTTCTTACTGTTTCGTACACAACGAAATGTAACATCATTACAATCTATAAGGTAATTGCTGTGAACCGTATTGTCAAGGCCAACTTTCAATAACTAGCATGCGGTATAAGCGAGCAGCATAATGTATTCATTCAGTTATTATAGAACGCTCATGCCTGTTATTCATTTATATGACAGCGTAAAGAATAAATTATTGCTAAATGGAGTTCGCAGTGCGCCCTGAACGCATTCGATACAATTTCAGACAATTGTGTGGTTTTACAAACAGTAAAACATGTTTAACAAGTTATAAATTCTCTATAGAAAAAAAAATCCCCATATACAACCGTTTATGTAGGCTGCTAATTAAAGACAGAAAAATCATGTAATATAAATTACACAACTTTTCCGCGAAATGGTAATCAGCGTGCACATCATAAAATCCAATGTCAAATTAAGACCAACGGTTATTCATTAATTTTATTTGATAAAAAATCAGTACACATTGATTCATAATGAATTGCTTTCATTTATATATTTATATTGTATTGTTCAAGTATATCCTCTTTTGCTAGACTAATTTGATATCTTATAACATCTGCTGTCAAATAATATTGTTATCTTGATTAAGGTTTGAAACTATTTTATTGTTATAGGAAGTTTCTTTTCTAGCTATGTATACTGATACATAAGATATTTAGCTTGTGTTACAAGACATTGCATTAACTTGTGTGACATGAGATATTTAGCTTGTGTTACAAGACATTGCATAAACGTGTGACATGATTAATTTAGCTTGTGTTACAAGACATAACATTAACTTGTTTGACATGAGTAATTTAGCTTGTGTTACAAGACATTGCATTAACTTGTGTGACAGATATTTAGCTTGGGTTACAAGACATTGCATTAACTTGTGTGACATGAGATATTTAGCTTGTGTTACAAGACATTGCATTAACTTGTGTGACATGAGTAATTTAGCTTGTGTTACAAGACATTACATTCATTAACTTGTGTGACATGGTTTTTACTGTCTGAACTTAATTGATTGCAAATCGTAGTGTAAGGGTTGGAAGCTATTAAATACTTTTACAGCATCCGTTGTGAGTTGCGTCAACATTTTATTCCCTCTTTACGGTATAAATGTATAAAAAAGCTTAGAGCTTTTAACTCCAAAAACTCATGGAAAGAAATGCTGTTTTCAAGTAATTTTATGCACGTGTATTAACCTTTATACCTTCACTACATTTTCTTTAAAATATATCACTAAAATAAACGAATTCAAAAATTAAGATATCAATAAAAACATTATAATGGTTGTTATATTTTTTAGGTATACGTTTTACATTAGTTTTTCTCTAGTGAAAAACACACCTTTCAAATGGTATCAAATTAATAGGGGAACACCAGGCATCCGAAACTCTCAATCATCTACATGGAGTAACTGGGACCAGCTGTTACTTTTGTACTAGTGGTTTTCAGAACTAATTTTTCAAAGAGCAACATCGCTTAAAGCCATGTGAAGTACAGCTTCCATTAATTCATCTTGAATGTGTACATTCGAACGGGTATATTCAACAATTGGCATATTGCAGGTGTGTCGAGAGTTTGACGCATTAATTGGAAGTTTAATAGGTCGTTATGTAGGGACGTACAGATGTCGCCTCCTCAAAGGAACACATTGATAAAGCGAATTATCACACGGTTTGGTGCTTCCACATGGTTTAATTGCCGTTATGTGTTGATTTGACTTATTTTAAACGCCGTGAAGAGTATCTTTGACTTCAATATTCAGACTACTTTTGGAATATGAAATATTTGGAATGTGCTTTATATGGTTTTCTTATATTTAGAAACAAATTGCGTTTATACAATGTTTATACATGCTACAAAATCAAAGTAACAGGCACCGGCACGATGGGATCAAAAGACAAACGTAAATGCCGGAGACTGTTTTAGTGAACGCCGGTCAGCAAGCAGTTAGCAAGGCATTAACACTCAGCAAATAAATTGTCTACCTATCTTCCAGCCACAATATTAAATTCTGGAACAGACAGTAAACATTTAATTATTGTGGCGGAAACATTTATGGACGAAGAAGGATGAATGACATTTACTTTTATGACAAATCTTTGAAATATGTATTGAGTTATTATATTGTTATTTGTGTTAAATCTCAAATGATGCAAGTTTCATAACTAGCGTGGCCGTTCTCTGCTTCCCTCTATTTTACCCCGGCCGCACATTTATAGTACACGCACGTGTGTGACTTCTTCTCTAATGGGCAAAACCAAAATTTCGAGGCCGCGAACGGAATGGAGCCTAAATGCTGAAGCCAATGTGTGCGTTTATATAAATACATCTTTGTTGATGGCGTAACCACATGCAAAATATTGCTAAAAGGCTTAGTGTCAATGAGAAAGCACGGAAGGTTTGACGCGTTTTAGAGTCATTGACTATGGCAGTGAAAAGAATGTGGTATTTTACGGGTTTTCACCAAACAATTGGATTTGTTTAGTATATGTTATGCACATAAAGCGAGCATTGAATATTTTTGGTTATCATCATCAGCAAAAGTCCGTAAAATGAATGATATAATGTCGGAATGCAAAGCAGATAGTAAAACGATAACACTTTTCGAACCTAAATAAAAAAAATCTGAGATCTAATTTTGTCAGCAGTCTTGAATGACTGGTTTCCATGCATTTTCGCATAAATAGACTCGTTCCAAAACAAAAAATAAAAAAGTTGTCAAAACGGCCAATCTGTGAGAGTGCAGCTTTAAAGCTGAAAACTATATAATTGTTTTTATTGAAAACATCATTCGTGAGTTGGAGCAACAATTAACTCCCACTTTTACAGCATGCAACAATTATACTTATATTACAAACTGCATTTGCAGATAGCATTAATTTATATGCTCGCCTATTGTTTTCCTTTCTGAGTTATTTAAGAAACATTTTTTTGAAAATAAATAAATAAATCAAATAACGTTGAAAAAAGTATCATTTAATTAGAATAAATAACATTCAATATATTCAAAGGATTTTGGTCTGATAAAATGTGATGTTACAGGCAGCATTTGAATATTATCAAAGAACAAATCAATAGCCGTGCGTTCTATATCTTTGACAAAACATACTCAAAAAGAGGTCTTATTCTGCACGATAGTATATATGAGTGTTTTTCCAAGTAGATAAGTTTTTGCATAAAGCGTGGATGTCCGAAGGAAACTCATTCTCATCCTAACAATCCTAAATAAAGAAAAATCGTAAAAGGTAGATCTTATCAAAGTATGCATTAGCTTGAGGAAACTAAATAATAAAACAAATAATTATAAACTGATAGGTAAACCCCAAGTACTTCTATGATAAGAGAACCGAACTCTTTCTGCAGACGGAGGAATACAATTCAGAACACCTAATGCAAACACTTTTCAAAGATACGACGCAATCATTGTTTGAAACCATGAGCATCACACACAGTCTGCCTTATAAAATAAAAGTTTTCATACTTTGTTATCATAGAGTTTCATAAAAAAATGTACTAAAATTGGGAACAAATAAAGAAAACATTATTAAAAATAAAAGTGACATATATTAGCTAATATTTTCTTCCAAATGATTACCTATTTTAACTATTTGAAGAAAATGACGTCGAATAACATACCGAAATCTCATTTTCCTTACTTTTTTCCTTGTCTGTTAATGATTTAGAAACAATTACATATGTTATTACCAGATTTGGTTGGAAGGTTAGACAGGCTCTGTGAATACTTAACTCAGCAATGCCCTACAGTACAATCAAGCAAAAACGTTGACCTCGTGAACACTACAAGATAAGTACTATCTTCATTCGTGGCTACGCCTCTCATTAACTAGAACTGTTGTCGCTCATTCGGTGAAAATGATTGCGATCTTACTCTGAACAATGATCCTTCTATTTCAACTACTTTTCGCCCATGTCAATGCCCACATTCAAAAAAATAACGAAGATTGTATACTTAAAAGTATTATTCCAATGTAATTGAATTTCAAGCCAACTATCACGGAAATACCCAAGTCATTGCTCAATCTGATGCTAAACGCTTTTTTGTGCACATCACAGCATTGCATGATTCAAAAGCACTTAAAATTCTACAGATTATTCTTAAGTTTTTAAAACGAGTAAAACCTTGTTATAATCAATTGAATCGTACAAAAATACTGAATAAAATTAAATTTCTTCAATATTTTTGTGATATTTGGCTCTAGAAATATTCTGGACAATGTTAAAAAATTTAAATAAAGTCACTCACTTTTGAATACAACATGCAGCATTCCGTCTATTTCAAGATGCACATATTTCTTCATCAATAAAACACAGCTATCTTAAAACACAATTATTCACAGCTTTCAGCAAAACCATACTATCCAAGCTTTGAAATTCATTCAATTCCTGACAATTACATTTGTTAGGGTAAAGAGAAAAGCGCGTTATAAACCTCTAGAGTAAAGATGATACACGTGTTTTAACTAGCCACCAAAAAACTGGATGCCAAGTGATCGTTCCCGGGAGACGAGTTGGTGATTTCTGGTTATGCGGACGACTGTGCTGTCTGTACTTTAGCGCTGGTACCTTACAGGCGCTATTTCGGTTTTGACTGAAAGGTGTCGGCGACTTTGCTGTGTAGATGCCCTAAACTCAGGACGGGGATTCTTCTTCTTTTCTCGTGTCAGCTCTTTCTTCGACCCCGCAGTTTCGAGACCCCCTTGAAAGGTTCCGCTACCACAAAATGGTAATACTTTAAGTATCTACCGGTTTCTTCCAATAACGAAAAATTGTATCGCTTTCATCCGTCAAAAAGTTTAAAATTATTCATTTCACAACGATTGTGAATTAAGTTATAACAAAATTATATCAAACGCCCTCTTTGGCTCGATCTTACATGAGAGTGTGGTTTTGTCTTGCTGTGGGGATAAACCCACATGTCCAGGTGGGTGACCATACACCAAACTCACTAGCGCCCAGGTCAGAAATCGAACCCATGGCGCCTTATTGACAACTTTACCCGTTACGATATAAAGCGTAAAAGCGAACAGTTTGATGCCTTGTGTACTTCTTGCTGATCACTAATACGTAAACAATACTTAAAAAATATAGATGAAGTTCTTCCCGTTTATAGTTTTGTTCTTTACTTCAATTGAGGTGAAACGACTTGTTTAAATATCTTTTAAATAATGGCCAAAGATGCTTAGTTGTTATACATTCTTTTGATCTACCCTTTAAATGATTCCTATAAATATTTTAAATCACAAAGCATTCTCAATTTACATACGTGAGTGCTAGTTGCCTTAAATGACAGCAAAGAACACGGCACGGAAAAAAATGTTAATCATTTCCTATTTTGGAACTTGGTCATCGGTATTTCTCGTTCTTTTTTTAAACTTTTTGAGATGTTTTGGTATTATCACAGTTGCCAGTATCAGTCAAAAAGGGTAACCAGTTTTGTTAAAGTTTAGTTTTGTTAGTTAAGATTATTATGCACAAGACTGAATGTCCATAAGTATACAAATTATAATTGATAACATTTATTACAAATAAATCAAAGGTCACAAGACAGGATATAATAACATCGAAAATAGGATATGTTTTCTATTCTTAATACATATAAAATGTTGTTCGTAATTTAAATGCCTTAAACACATACATTGCCAAAATTCTTTTAACAAGTCAGAGTTTTTTGAGAGGTCATCAACTGAATAAACTTAAACATATTTGGTCATTAAAATCAATAAAGTTTCATATATATATCGTATTTCGGCATACCATTGACATGCAAGTAAAAAGTAGAATTGGCCTTCAAGACAGTTTCAACATTGACAGTTTCTTCCCTTCTAAGGAATTGCTGTTGACTTTTGCAATCTACCGGTTCAATATATGAGATGCTATGCCTATATTTTATTAAGATTATAGAATCATATCAAACAAAAACTGTATTTTCAGACTGGTAATACCATATTTGGCTTTAATCAAGGTCAAAGACAATTACACTACAATTGAGACAGCATTAGTGGCGTTTTCAATTACTGTAAGTGGCATTGCTTCATATCGTTCTGTAAAACATAATAGAGCTGTAATGGGGGAATTGCAGTCGTAAAGTAAATAATGCAAATAAATGACAGCAATTTGAGAAACAAAAAGGACATTAATTTACTTTAATGTGTCTATGATTCAATTGCATGTCGAAAACTATATTGTTCGGTTGTAACTTTTGTGTTGCTAATCGCCCCTCTCTTAAAGTAATCAACCATTAATCAACCATTAATACATAAAATGCTAACCTCAAAGTTTAAATTTTAAATTTACAAAAGGTTACTTTTTAATGTGTTAAACTTTTAATTGAGAGCTTTCTTATATAGACTTGATTTTGTTTATAAAACAAATAAATACAATTTCTATATAATCATAGTAAAATTTTGATTTATTACCTAATGTTATTCGAAAATGTAATCGACGAAAATATAATATTATTATAACAATATTGGTTAGACAATATCAACTAAACATAGAAATTATCCCGATGTTAATATATAAAATAAAAATATATAAAAAAACACATCTTTGCCTTCTGATGATGGATGGCTTACCTTATACAATAACTTGAAAACAACAGGAACATGTTTTAGAATAACAGTACATACCTAAAGGGTTATCAGTTATATACATATGTTTTAATTATTTTTATAGTGAGATTTCTCACTTGGGTCCAATGACACATGGCAGAAAGGCAATATAGGTATAGCATCTTATATATTGAACATCGAAATCCAAGCTGTGATTGATAAAACAAACTCATTACCTTTAAAATCATTTCGCAATATTTCTTATTGTTATCAATTTACGTTTTGATTCAGTTACTTTAAAGTGATAAGACATCGAAAGAAAAAAAATGATGTGAAATTGGAAAACAAATGATTTAATGTCAATCCAAGTAACATAGAAGTTATATTGTTAACAATTACCTTAAGAAATGACAGTAATATTATTTGTTTCTCGGCTTACGTAATGAAGACATCGCTCTGATCCGGAGTTCAAAAATGAAATATTTTGAGTCACTTGCTTCGAAACTTAAATCAAGTGAACTTAGTTCTAGGAATAAGTAAAAACTCTTAAGTCGTGTATCACTCCGGTAAAGTCACGAGGCATTCCCCCACTGCTCAACCAACTAGATGGTCAGTGTGTTGCAGACGATCAAGGCAAAGCCGATATCCTCAATGATTTCTTTGTCCTTTAGACCTACGTTTACGATTCAGCACAAGTATTACCTCAAATTGATTTAATTACTGATGATACTAAACTTGATTCGATTGTTATCATACCCTAAAGATGCTATAAGTAGTCTTTCGGTTGGTAAAGCCTCTGGGCCTGATGGCATTGATTATCGTATTCTACTTGAATCTTCTTCAGAACTTACCCAACCTTTATGTGACTTATTCAATGAAAAGTTAATTTATTGTGTTGTTCCTTCTAATTGGAAATATTCAAATGTTTGCGCTGTCTTTAGAAAAGGGATCCTTTAAACCCATTGAATTATCACCCGATCCCCATTTTGAATACTATGGAGAAGGTCTTTGAAATAATTATATTTAAACGTGTGTTCAACTTTCTCCGTGATACTCGTTTCTTTACTCGTTTCCAATCCGGCTTTCTGCCATGTGATTCTACTGTCAACTAACTACCTCTGCAATAGTTGCTGTCAAGCTCTCGGCAATGATATTGAAATACGAGTTGTCTTTTTTATATAAGTAAAGCATTTGACATAGTTTGGTGTCGTGGTCTACTTTATAAACTCGAAAAAGCAGGCCTGTTAGTCTTTCACTGTCTTGGTTTTCCAACTTCTAAGAAAATAGGCGCCAATGTGTGGTAATTTCTGGAGCCACTGCAGCATTAAAATCAATCGAAGCTGGAGTTCCTCAATGCTCAATTTTGAGTCCTCTTTTGTTTCTTGTTTACATTAATGATATAGAAAACGAGAAAGATCCAAATATCAACTTATATGCTGATGATACAAGTCTATTTGTTATAATGGACTCGCCCACACTGCAGCTTTAAAACTACAGTCAGACATAAACAAAATATATATCTGGACTTAAAAGTGAATTGTTAAGTCCAATCCCAATAAATCTGAATCACTGATCATATCTCGGAAACGGAAAAAAAACCATTCAACCGCCTGTGTACATGTTTGACACTGATATCCCGTTTGTTGAATCCCACAAATACCTGGGTATTTTTTATTACTGATGAAGGCAATTGGCATTCTCACATTAACTATAGTAAAGAAAAAGCTTGGTCTAGAGCTAACATAATGAAACGTCTATCAACTGGATAGGAGGTCTCCGGAGGTTATCTATCTTTCTTTTATTAGGCCAATCTTAGAGAATACGGATGTCATCTGGAATAATTGTACACAGTATAAAAATACAGTGACAAAATTCAAAACGAATGTGAACGTATTGTTTCTGGTTGTACTCGCCTTGTTTCTCTGCGACTCCTTCACATTGTATCTGGCTTTAAGAGCTTAGATACAAGGCGTGAAAAACACAAGCTTTTACACTTCTACAAAATGAAATATGGTCTCTCTCCTGATTATTTGTCGAGTTTGGTTCCTCAGACAGTAGGTCAAGCCTCAACAAGACAATTAGGAACTCATCCAATATATCTAGCATTCGTAGGCACACGTCACTTTATATAAATTCATTCGTTTCTTCGCCAATTTCAGCATGGAATAGTCTCCCAGCTGAACAAGCACAACCCATTGACACTGTTTCTGGTTTTAAAGCTCACTAAAAGTTAAAGTAAGATAATCCAAAACCATGTAATCTGTTCTATTATGGAAAACGTCGATTTTACAGGTCATTCACACTCGCTTACGGAACGAATGCAGTTCATTGAACCATCGCCTTGTTGTTAAAAATAGTGTTCCTTCATCCCTCTGCTCGTGTTGAATTCAGGAGATAACGTATCATTATCTTTTTATCTGTTCTCTTTAAACTGATCAAATGATACTTATGCTCAACTCTGTGGAAACCTTGACTGACGTAACGCTTCTCAATTTATTATACAGTGATACTGTCCTGACTGAAGAGCAAAAATAATATATTGTTCGATGCAGTTCACCTCTTTATTCAAATGTCAAAAAAGATTTGATAGCCAGTGAACAGTCACATCTAACTACTTTTAACTACCCCCACCCTGATTGTCTCCTTTCTGTTAACACGTGATATTCAGCACTATCAATCAGGACTCAGCGGAAGATTTGTCACTGGAAGTATTTCATTTACACCAACCACCCTACCCTCTTTTTTTCTCTTTTTTCCTCTTTAACTTTCTCATTCTGTTCTCGAGAAGAATCAACGACTTTTGTATTCGAACAATGAAAATAAACTTAGATTACTTTAACATTATTAATAACACAAAATTGTTCAATTTTTAACTACTATCTTGCCAGTGTACGTCGTCTGTAAATAATTTCTCTTTAAATATTTAATAATATTAAATAAAGCAAAATTACGTTTTACAGTAATTTAAATACTACTACTTTAATAAATTCGACAATTTCAATATCATTGTGTCATCTGCACTGTAAGCTCTAGACATGTCTGTCACTAACTATGTACTTTTGGTAAGGTTTGGAGAATAACTTTTTAATATATATTTTTATTTCGTTCTAATCTTTTTTCCTTAGGTTGTACAGTTTACGTTTGTCTTTATGCTATGTATGTATATGCTGATGAATAAAATATGTTTTAAAAAACATTAGTGAAAATGGATTTAATGTATACTTTGATAAGATTTACCTTTTGCGTTTTATCTTTATTAAGAATTGTTGGGATATGAGTGAGGTTTGTGCACATAAACTGGTTTCAACCCCCAGGGCGGTACCTAACAATTCTTTATAGACATACCAATTATATATATATATATATATATATATATAGTATTTATGCACTTTGCTGTTTGTAGAGTTTTGTGCTGTTTCTTGTTTGTGAATTTGTGTTATATGTCTTTGGCGTTTGCCAATTGCCACTAAACCGGGTTTATGTTTAACTTTTTGCTACTGAGCATGTTTCTGTACATTTTTGCATATATATTGATTAACATAATTCTGTTCAAATGAGTATCTTACAGTTGTTTGTGTTTGTTGTTAAAAATAAGTAAAGTTTCTCAATTAAAAAAGTGTTGGCATACATTCTGTGAACGAGTCCCTCTATATATTTGGCGATGCAAAATTTGCTTCGCACCTCCAAGGAATGTCGTAAATCCTGAAAATAAGTACATTATAGATCTTACAAAAACATTGGTGTCAATGTGTTCTTATATTATGAGAAATTGTCTGCAAATCGCTCTTCTGGGGATATTCGATTCCCGCTATGTTACTCTTTAAATTTTACACAATGTGTAGCCGTTGAAAAGATAAGAGGGACTGCATGAGGCCAAACACAGAAGAAATATAATGTTTGCATTTGTTGTGGGCCAGTGACAGTCAGCGAAAGATATTATTTTCATTAATTTTACATAGATCAATTCTGACGAATGCGCCAAATATAGTTTCATAGAGTAAGTCACTTCATTTTTCAACAATTTCTTACTTGTTTAACTTGTGTCAGTAGTAATAGGTAGCATAAACTTGGTGTACATAAACTGGCGGATTTTTAAGGAAAAGCATAAATTATGGTACATGTATGTACTTTTGCCTGGTAAGTAGCCTGGGTTTTTCTTAAATTTTGAAAAAATGTATGTGTCCATTTGATGGAATGAGGAGGTTGCAAAATATTCACTAAGATTCTTTAAGAGACTAGGTTATAAATAGCAACTATAATAGCAACTATGGCATTCTTCCAGCTAATCATGTTCAGTGCTTTAAATATTCACTAACATAATACAGTATTTGTTCTTTTCACAGATGTTCTAAAATGGTAACTCATATGTTATACCGTAAAAACACAAACAGCCTTACTTTTATTGTGTTCGACATGACCTTTCAGCCAGCAGATGTACAAATACAGACAGAATGCTAAAATTCATCTGTTATCTAATTCCATCCTGAAGTAAATACAAAATAATTCTCGCAATTTGAATTGAGTTGCAGATAATTCTTCACCGAAGTGTTTCATTCAGATTATCTGGATTAAATGCAAAATTTTCAACTCTAAAATCTTCGCTCAAATGAGAACGTGATGTTGAATGTTTTTATCACTTTCAAATCTTTCCTTTTTTATCGTTGTTTTAATCAAGTTACATGTTCAGACATTTAAAACTGATATAGTTTTAACAAATTTACAAGTCGAACTAATTGATGTCAAGGGAAGCTAATTCCGGCATAATTCAGTTGTTTTACTACGCAGTACACTTCAATCATTTTCAAAGAGTAAAATACCTGCCCTAACATTCGTATTATTCGAGTTATTACATTGCTCACCATGTATGATCGGATGTAATGAGTAGTAAAGTATTCACGTATAAAACGTATATACCTGTATGATTTATGTGTTTGTCGTTATTTACATGTTAAGAAAGTGATTGTATTTATTCGAATGTGATATTCTTGTTTGTAGTTATGTACATGTGATTTATGTGTTCGTAGTTAATTACATGAAATACATTTGTTTGATGTATTTTACATGTGATATATGTGCTTGTAGATATATACATGCTATTCATTTGTTTGTTCTGTTTTACATGTGGTATATGTGCTTGTAGTTATTTACATGTAATACATTTGTTTGTTGTTATTTACATGTGATACATTTGCAATTTTTTTTTTACATGTGATATATTTGCTTGTAGTTATTAACATGTGATACATTTGTTTGTTGTGTTTTTAATTTGATGTATGTGCGTGTGTTATTTACAGGTGATACATTTGTTTGTTGTATTTACATGTGATATATGTGTTTGTTGTTATAAACATGTGATATATGTGCTTGTAGTTATTTACATGTGATACATTTGTTTGTTGTTTTTACATGTAATATGTGCTTGTAGTTATTTACATGTGATACATTTGTCTGTTTTTATTAATATGTGATATATGTGCTTGTAGTTGTTAACATGTGATACATTTGTTTGTTGTATTAACATTTGATATATGTGTTTTTAGTTATTAACATGTGATATATGTTTGGCCATATATATATTAGTCAAAGTCAGGTTTTTAAATGAAGATTTTACAATTATTGTTTTACAGCAAAATGTCTTTAAGAGCACACCAGTCCGTCGGATTTGAAATATATTCACTTTAGATATGGTAGTTAAAGTAAGCCAATGAGAACTCTGTTCAGAAAATTAAAAACTAATTTCGCAGCAAAAGTGCTATACTAAAATGCAAACACATAACAACTTAATGGTTAGCCACATATGGCTCCGATGCAGAATGATTAAGATAAATGATAAAACCACGAACGATTACATGTTTTACGGTTTACGTTTATTAATCTATAATGTATAAGTCAATCGGATTTGGATCGTTATACGGCAATTCAAATTAATCTGATTTTAGTTAAAAACGTTATTGGCGCGCAGAAATAGAATTACCAGGAAGCTGGGAATAAAATATAAATGGAAATAACTTAAATGTTCACGTCAAGTACAGCATAAAACTTTATGATATATAGTAGATTTTGCTTGTGAATCTGTCTAATATTGAGAGATATACTGTTAAAAATGCCGTTGAAATATATACCTTTCTGAGTAACTTTTATTTATATTTTATACTTTTTGCTTGACACACACGAGGTTGATGACCATCTCTTAATTTGTCTTTCTTCCGGATATTTCCTACTTTTTGTATCATACGTTTGTGTTTGCTACTTATTTTATAACAATATCTTGTGTGAAAGGGTGTCAAGGCAATTGTTTTAAAGCATGAGGAGATTAATGAAAGGGATAATTCATATGTAATGTTTCGGTGACAGTCAATTCTTCTTTTGCTCTTTAACTCTACAAAATGAAGTCTTCTATTGGGATAAAATATTTCAATTATTACAGCAAACCACGGATGAAACAAGACAAGAAACTATGAGTGGCAATTTCAACTAGCAACTCCTCCCATGAACAGAAAATCATTATATTAGAGGCCTTGCACTTCAGTGGGGCGCCAATAAATAACTAGCGTGTTCAAGTTGAACTGCTGTTCGTGATCTATATGATATTTATTTATCACTAAAACAAGAGTTTTGTTCAAATTTTACACACAAAAGAAAAAGTGCGACGTCTACTTGTTGAATGTATAAAACGTTAACGAAACGATTTACAGCCAACCTGTAGAATTACGGTACAACTCCCGAGCCAGATTCGATTTGTTAAATAAGTCATATTGCTTTGCATATCTGATGAAACATTAATCAAGCCTTTAGGCCTGATAACCCCACACATAAAATTCATTTGAGTGAGTAGCGTTTGCCCTTTGATGAAAATAGCAAATGGCAGTGGAAACAAATTCATTAATGATATGTTGATGGTCCTGAAAGTACCATGCGATATCCGACGTTCAACAGGAGATATAACAATTAAAACAAACACCCCCCTCCCTTGTAAGAGCAGCAACTTTTGTTTTGAAACTATATACTTATGATGTGTCAAGAAGATAAAAAAAAATAGTTCTATACGCCATTTTACGTTAGCTACATGCATCTTTATGAGCCTTTTCAAATTTTGCAAAAAACTGAATCAAAATTTGAGTGCTTATTTCCATGATTACCTATGTTCAAGCTATAGCATAAAATACAATCGGTTATCAATGGGACCAATTTCAGGTCACTTCGCAGTTTATTCATAATACATATCAAAAGTGCATTTCATTGTATCCTTAAAAACTTCATTTAAACATTGTATGCTAACGAGATATTTCACAACAGAAACGACCAGTGCTAAAATATCTGCCATTTATTTGTAATTGCACACAATGAAAAAGGGTTATAAATCAAATATAAATCACTTATTATTCACATCCAAACGTTTTCTAATTTTAATTAGTGTTCCATGGGGAAATAAATTATATCTCTTATACAACTGTTGAATTCTGGTCCCTGTACACTGCGATATCTGTGTCGTAAGCCATATGTTGCTGAATAGTGCTCGGGGACACACGAAAATCAACGGGTAGAATCTGTACGATGAATGTTATTATGATATTTATTGATACGTAGCCTAATTAAAACACGGGATTACTACTAGAAATGTACGATCTTAAGCGTTACGATCTTGAATAAACTGGATTACTCCTAGAAATGTACGGTCATAAGCCTTACGATCTTGAATAAACGGGATTACTCCTAGAAATGTACGGTATTCAGCAGTACGATCTTGAACAAACGGGATTACTCCTAGAAATGTACGATCTTAAGCCTTACGATCTTGAATAAACGGGATTACTCCTAGAAATGTACGGTCATAAGCCTTACGATCTTGAATAAACGGAATTACTCCTAGAAATGTACGGTCATAAGCCTTACGATCTTGAATAAACGGGATTACTCCTAGAAATGTACGGTCTTAAGCCTTACGATCTTGAATAAAATGGGGCCGTGGAATCAAGTGTACAAAAACTGATCTCCTAGCCTGATATCTTACACATTTTTTACCCTTTAAATTAAAACATACTTAGTGTATTAAAACGTAACGTTACACGTGCAGTTTGTGTTTCGAAACCTCTTTTATGTATATTTTTTGTATCGTGCTTGTTTTCATTTAGTATAAGTTATGGAGTTAAGTCTAGCGTGTCTTCAAAGTCGGTTCATTCCCTCAGTGAATACATTGAGCTTGAAAAGCCAAGCATGAAAGTTACCAGAACGGCAACCCAAAAGCTAAAGTCAGTCAAGGGAAACATGTAAAATAGGAGTATTTGATATGCACAATAACAGGGTGACAAAACATATGCAAGTTGGGTTGTTCTAATGTTGTCATCCTTAGATTCCCATAATGTTCCTTATTTGATCTATGGGTTCTCTAAACCTCAGATTCCCATAATGTTCTGCATTTGAATCTATTCGATCCCCCGATTCCCATAATGTTCTTCAGTTGGTCTATCCGATTCATGGTTGTAACAAATATCTTGGGCTGATTGTACAGTATGTTTAAGCCCAATTGATAATTGTTGTTAACATAAGGTGGTACCACAAGTTGAGCAATGTTAAATAGTCAATAAATAATATTTATAAAGTGGTTCACGTCTGTTTAAATCTAACACCTTACTATTGAAATAGTGGTAAAGGGTTCGGTTCTTTAAGCGCTCATATTTCTTTCGTATGGGATCGAATACTATTCTGTTATCAATGTTCGTTTCGATTAAAAAAAGATGTTTAAAAAACCGGAAAAATATATGACATGAATTTATTCTTATTGAATCTTTCGAGTGTTATATTGTATATGTGTTTGAGAGGGTCTCATTTGATATCGACTTTACTTTAATTCCTATATTGGAACGGTAACAAGGAGGCGGACCTTAACCGTTCAGTTACGATACGCGGCACATTTGACGACATGGTACACACCATTTTTCTTACCCTGCAACATCGTGAAGTATACAATCAAGCTGAAGCTTTTAAATTCAGCTTGTGGGTTTTTGTATTTTTTTCTTTTTAATTTAGAAATAAATGGTATATAAATATATCATTTTGCTTTTTTGCTTGACTCGTTTGAGTATATTTTCTATGTTTAAATCTCAATTTCAAGCACAAACCAAAAAGTCACAAAACAAAAAAAAATATAAATGGTGATTAAGATACAGCTCTAGTTAATTTAACATTGTTTTGAATTTAATGTTATGACTTTAGTTGTACGATATTTGAGAGGGTTTCGTTTGTTTCCGTCACCCACTTCTGTCGTGAATGAAATTATACATTCGCGCCTAATTAGCGCTCGAGTAGTCAATTACTCGACTTTTGAGTCCAGTTACTACAACAGCAATAAGAAATTTAAAAACGATTCTCATCAATGGGTTTGGAACCGGAAATTTCTGATCATGGGAATTACAACTTTTATATCGCTGACAGTACAATTACATCATATCGACATACTTCTTATTAGCAAAGTCTTTCTAGTCAAGTATATATGGTACTGTTAATATCATTTATTTCATAACACCACTGACAAAAAATGAATCAGTCCCTCGTAATCAACATTTTAATCGTACTGTACAGAACACTTTTCTTTATATCAAAACTAAAAACATTGATATGCCCTCTTCCACACTCAATAGGCAATTATAGATCAGATTATCTTATTCTCCTTTACTTGTTCCATTAAAAGAAATCCTATTAGAAATAAGACCATTTGTTTTCATTGTTATTCTGTCCAGAGTTTTGTTTATAATGGAACGCTCTTTTTCGAACTAAAACTGTCCGCAAAAATGGTAAAAGTGTTCAACAAGGGATTTGTGAGCATCACAATATATCTTGGGGTGGGAATTTTACAGAAGATGTCTCAGATTTACTTATCCTAGTTATTATTAGAAGTGTTCTTTACGAAAATCCGTTCTTTTACTTTAAGAAAATGAGGACAACTCCGTAAGGAACTGGAACTTTTTGTAAAAGAATACGAAAATATTAATGAGATATACCTTCTATATAATATGCATCCTTTAATATTTAACGCGTTATGGATGCGTTTAATGCTGAATTGTTATTTTATGAAAGGCTGATTAAACGATGTTTTTCAAGGAATGAAACAGCAAAAAAGTTCATGAAATAATCTATTATAAACACAGGATAAATGCACAACAGCCCTTTGTAGAACATGATACCATTTATATTTACGACAGGCTCCTTTATTTCTGTTTCCTTTATTATTTGTATGATGAAGTAAAATTAACAATAACTGTGAACTATATCACGATATGGTTGTGAATAGTCCTTTTATTTTCAATACAACTATACTGTGTTCTTCACGGCGCTTACACGACTGTTTCATCTCTTACTAGTACACGTCTGTTTTAAACATTTCCAAACCAACGAACTTTTCAATGTCCGAATGTTTGGACATTAAATTTCTCCCCTCACCATGATTAACACATTGGTGCATGAGCGAGCGTCGTCCTCCGAGACATTTTATACAATTTGTAGATTTATGTTGTAATAATTAATCTGCTTATACGCGATCGGGCCTTTTGGTAAAAACCCGAATATTGACAAAATTCACGTGATACAGGCAGAACAGTTGATAGGCCAGCGCTGTATTAAATATAGCCGCAATTTCATCGCCGATTATAACCGCATACAAGCCAAACCCATGAAATTTCGGTGCTCTTTTAAACTACATAAAACGCTAATGCACCATACAATTTAGTATCCAAAATTAAACGAAATCGTATTACTCATTTTGGCCTTAAGCTGCACTCTCACAGATATACCGTTTTTCCAACTTTTCTTTTTTTTTGTCTTGGAATTAGCAAATTTTTGCGTAAATATCTGCAAACTAGTGATGAAAGACTGATGACAAAAGATCAGATCGCAGATTTTCATACTTCCATTCCAAATTTAATGTTTTATGGCTTAAACCGTTACTATTTACTACTTTAAATCATGGAAAATATAAACAACCTTTTGATAAAATTAGGCTTCTGTTTGAGATATTCTATTAGTAAAAATAATAATCAAAAACAACACAAAACGTCATCTGAATTTCTAAACATTATACTGGCGATTTCATCCGGAGCAGAATTCCATTCATATTTTTTCAATGCCTTACAAAATGCCTTATGGTAGTACAAAATGAAAACTGCAGTCTTGGCTCAATGGCACCTGGCACAAATATACCGAAACTACTCGAGTAATTTCTAAATCTCAAGCTCAACTCTTTTTGCAGAATAGCAGTTTTCAAAATTGCTAGCGTAAGTCTTTTAAATGCCAATATTCTCTTGTTCATTATGTTGCTATAAACCATTGATCCATATTTGAAAAAAAGTTTATTGCTAGAACACAAAATGTACCTGAGTAAAAACTTAAAAATAATATTTGGAACTAAAGTACAACTTGTGCTCTAGAAGTATTAGTATTGTTGTACAAAATAGTTACAATATATTTTTATTAGCATAATCTATGATAGAATGTGTTTTTTGAAAGAGCAAAACATATACGAGAAATAAAATCATTCTTTATGGTTATATATTTAAATAGGTTAAGCTCACGAATTGATACAAATGTTGTTTTATTTGATAATGGGTATTGGTTATATGACATGTTCTGCAGCTTCATAATATTTTGTGTTTGAAATATCCACTCACAAAACCGCTATACGACCAGCCTTGGCTGTTTACAGGTGCATCACTAAAAGTAGTTCGTCAAATTAATAATAATAATTTTTATTTATTGTTGTGTTTTAACATGCACTTTTTATTACTAAGTTACATTTAGATGACTTGAAGAAACATCATAATGAGTAAGAATGGTCGGAGTTAGCGTAGTGAACAAGCCCTTCTAAATCAGTAAGATATTACTTCAAGTCATCTAAATGACTTGGAATACAACCTTATTGGCGGACACATTGTGAACGCGACCTCTGGCGCAGGGAGTGTGTATAGGATGTATGGCAGTATGCAAAACCTTAAACACAAGCGAAAGTTGAAAGTCTTAATGATTCAGCCTTGTCTTCAATGAGTGTCTATCTGCGAACTCATTGGCGGATAATGTTGGTTGTATTCTAAGTCTAAATGTATTCCCATTGAAGTCTTTTATTGCAGAAAATACAAAAAGTTCTGGAAATTTGAATTGCAGAGTGGCCGATAAGTCATCACAGAAATCTTCCATTCAGTTGCTCTGTATTCATAGCAAAAGTTTCTATTCCAAGATGTTTGCTTACATGAAAACTAAATGTAATGTTTTTGATCAAACTCCAATTTTCAACTGAAAATTATTGTTTTTATATTGATTACATGTTAAGACATTTAAAACTCTGAACTCGTTCAAAAATAAGAATTAAAAGCAAACTAGTCATTTTTAACTGATATCTGCTGATACAGTTTTACACAATTTACAAGTCGAACAAATTGATGCCAAGGGATGCTAATTCCGGTATTTTCAGTTGTTTCATTACGCATTACACTTTAATCATTTTCAAAGAGTAAAATATTTGATATAACCTTCGAATTATTTGAACGTTTATATTGATCGCTCTATATGATAGATTAAGTATAAACCTAATGCATGCAATTGTAATAATTAATATTATCATTATGATATGTTTATATCCGAATATATTATTTTGTAGCTATTTACATGTGACATGTGACTTGTGTCTTAACCCCAACAAAACTTCTTAAGTAATCAGTCTCCTATTACTGTCCAATTATCACATAGTTGTCATGTGATAAGCTACCGGTTGCCATAAACGTTGAATAAGGCTTTAACCCACATTAAACCCACATTTAATCCACATTGATTACGTTTTTATTTCAATTACGTATTCAATCAGTAACAAATTATCATTATTGTATCCGGAATAGTGTAATGAAATAAGGACTTCAGTACATCCTTACGCAATTATTACAAAGCCAAACGCAAATTGTAATCTGCTAACCGTCATCAGCACAGCCATGGAACATGCACCAAAAACAGACATTTAGCTTAGACAGTTGTTATGGTAACGCAATACATATTTAAACTACAGAAATTTTCAAATTGTATGGGCATGCCTTGTTGCTACAACATTCAGAATGCGAGAAATATGACAAGTAGAACTAGCTCTTGTCTGACAAAGTTGCTAATGCCATAATCGCTATCAAGGGTTAGCAATAATTTCCCAGAAAATTTGCTTATTAGTGATAGTCTGTTAAATGAATGTTTTACAAAAAAAAAATAAGAAAATGGGTTATGCTTTAAATTAAGTCAGGTTCATCGGAGTATTAAACGGACTCGCTCATATTTTGTAGAATGCACTGTTTTTTGCATGATGATATAATGGCAAATCCTTAGGAGTGTTAAAATAAAGAAACTAACGACTGGAACCCATCTTCAAATTTTGATATATGATTTTAAATAGCGTTATTAACGCGATTCAACAAAAGGCTAAAAAGTGAAGTTATCCTTATGTTTGTGCACGAGTCCTTGTGGGCGTTATTTTTACCTTGACTGTACCAGCGTGGTTTGCACCCTACTAAAACCAGAATAATTTTGTATAACTAAGAGTATTATTTCTGTAATTTCGGTATCAAAGAGTAAACTAGTTAAAATGTAAGTGTTTTCAGATAAAGTACGGGAAAAAATAATTGGTGCCAAAACATAAGCAAATCCCTTTAAATGGCAGTCAATATAAGTTAATGAGATCTTCGTTATGAAGATTAAAATATTCTTTCGGAACTTTGATGTACTTTAATACACATACATAACAATTTCACGGTAAGATTATAAGTATCTTCCATGGCCGAGAGTGTAAGATAGGTTCATTCCGTGTTAACGCATTTAATTACCTAAAATCGGTCTTGTCCGAATAATAACCTTAAAAGCCAGTGTATAATCATCAACAATTATGTTAGTCAATATGAGTAATGTGCATACTATTATTGACATATACTTCTCGATAACCAGCCGTACTGCTCAAGTCATTTGAGTGTTATCACAATTTAATTAGTGAAAATAACCTAATATCGATCTTGTCCAAATACTTCTTAAGAAACTCGTGTACAATCTGCACAAATCCGGTCAATAAGCTTTTGTCAGATCATCACCAAATTTAGACAATATGTTTATGGGCAGAACATCTCGGTCAGGTTTTTTAACCTCTAGTATTATGAAATCCAAATTTGTCACAAACTGTGTTTACAGCTCTCTTAATTTGGCCTAGTACACCAACTTATCTTTAGGTGCACTAAATATATGATGGCCATTTTTGCGACAGTTGGCGTACTTATTTAACTTTGTTGGAATTAAGTTGTTTCATGTGTTTTTTAATCCAAACATATTAATGACTTACTTTTCAATAGCGTCACTAACGCCTTTTGTAAAAATAAAGCATTTTCTGTTATGTTTTTAAGAAATTATTTCCAACACAATAGCTCTAATTTGTACCGTTGATGGTGTTTCGTCATAAATACAAGCATTTTTTCACAGTTGACAAGAAATACAAAATATTGTCCATGTCCGACTTATACAACGTTAATGAGTCCTTTTATAGCCAACCTTTAGATTAACGGTGTATCTCTCGTGCCAGACTAGAGGTGTTCAATTATTCATATTGCTTTGCATATCTAGATAAAACAATGTATCAAGTCATTAGGCCCTGATTTAAATTTCATTTAGGTTAGTAGCTTTTGCGCTTTGATGAAAATAGTACTAGTTAAATGCATGACCGATATGTTGATGAATGTCGAAGGTCTGCGATATCAGAAGTTCAACAGGACTGAGGTGATGTGTAAAGGCCATTTCCTTTTATCCTTCAAATTGTCATGCAAACATTGTATGTTTACCAGGTGTGTAATAAAGGAAACGATGTGTGCTTAAAGTATCTGCTATTATTCGGAATTGCACTCAGTAAGCAAAGGGTAATAAATCCAATAGAAATCACTTATTGGTTACATCCAAACGTTTTCCAATTATATATATAGTTCTATGGGGAAATATATTGTTTCTCATATAAAACTATGTCATTCTGTGTTCCGTTTCAATTAAGGAATGAATTGCGGGGTTGATATCATTATCGGGGTATGAACGCAATTGGGTGGTCAATGTGTGTGGAGTCCCAAGGACTCCACGCGTACTTTGACCAACCCAATTGCGTTCATATTCCCGATAATGACATCAACCCCGCAATTCATTCCTTATATTAACACTAATAGTTCATTATTTCATTCAACAATTGTTTAAAAAATACTTCATTTCATTTAAGAAAACCTTTCAGTAATCCGTTCTTACCCATTCTGTAAATAGAACGACCCGACTGTAACCGGAAACATTTTTTCAAATGACGTCACAATAACGCGGGAAAAGATCAACCACTTGAAATCACTTTAAAACGTAAAATTGAAACACTTCTTGCAACAATACAGTTAAAATATATTTTTTTTATAAATGTTGATTTATATTTTACGGGACCTGCTGACACAATACAAACAATAACAAAATCAATAGTGTTCATGTATATGTATATTGTTATGCAATGAATTATGATCCGAACATATCCGAAGATGTTGCGTTCATCGATTGATAAACGCAATTGCCGAAAGACAGTTCATTTAAGGAATGGAAGTGTGGGTGTAAATATTAAGATGTATTAGTCGTAAACATTACGCTGCGTAAGAGAGCTCGGGGACACCCGTAAATTTACAGAAATCATCTATACGGATATAATCTATACGGATATAATGTATACGGATATAATCTATACGGATATAATATATACGAATATAATCTATACTGATATGATCTATACGGATATAATCTATACTGATATAATCTATACGGATATAATCTATACGTATAAAATCTATACGGATATAATCTATACGGATATAATCTAAATGATAAATGTTCGTTTTAATGAAATGGTAGTTCACGCCCAAAACGGGGTGAAGCCTGAACATTTAGTATCTTAACCCTTAAAATCTCTACTAAAACGGTGCTTCGGAATCAAGTGAACAAATACAGGCCTGCCTTCTAACCCTATTAACTTAAACAATTGTAAGACCCTTTGAAAACTATCGCGCTCAGTGTATTAACATGTACCCGTACACGGGTTGTGTTTTTTGGTATCGTGCTTGTCATAATTTATGGTTTTGATAATGTTTTTTGGTAAAGTCTTAAGAGGCTTCATTGCCAGTTCATTGCCCTTAGTGAATCTATTGAGCTTTGAACGCCTGACAATTACCAAAATGGTAACTAAGTTCAGCTCAGAAATATGGGAATCATTGATATGCTCCATACTATGTTGACAGAATATAAGCCAGCTGATTTGTCGTAATATTGTCGTCATAATGATCTGCATTTGATATCTCCCTTTTAGCGTTTTTAAAAGGTATATTGGTTAGACTGTAAATTAAGTTTAAGTTCAATGGATAACTCTTAGCAACATATTGAGGTCAACATAAGTAAAGCACAGTCAATAAGGACGATTTTTTAAGTAATTCGTGTCTGATTAAATCTAACAGGCAAGTATGTGTGTAGTGGGTAAGGGTCTAAAACATTGAGCGTTTTGCGACAAATGGGCTCGTTACCAAATAAGTTTTCGTACTTGTTTTTCATCTTGTGTTTTTCTCTTCAAACAAAAATGTGATACGGCATAAATATTGTATTCTACAACTTTTTATATTATTGACTAGTGCGCGTGTTATGTTTTTCATGTATAGACTTTCTTTTTTAGATATTAACAAACAATATCACAAAACAAAAACGATTATAAATGGTAACAAAAATCAAATCTAATTATATTTTACGCTCTTTGGTATTCAATGTTATAGTTAAAGTTGTACAGTGTTTTAGAATGTTTCTATGTTTTCGCCTGAACATTACTTTCTATATCGAAACGGTATCAAGAAGGCGAAGCTTATCCGTTTAGTAACCAACGTGCGGATACTTTAACCTAACGCAATGCATGCATATATAAAAATGATTTTTTTAAATTGGTTCGAAACTGGAAAGTTCTAATCATGGGAATTAAAGAATTTATATCGTTGACATGGCCGTAACAACATATTGACATACTTCTTGTTTGCTCAATCTTACTAGATAATCTCTGCAGTCGAGTGTTTATGATGGCCAAAAGACTAACCTCATACTTCTCCAGACTAGCATTCCCACTGAGAATTTAGACTGGTAGTTATGCCAGAAACAAAACACGTAGAGAGGAAAGATATTTTTAATTTGTAATACAAATGATATAGAAGATGAATTTCATTTTTCTTGTGTCCATGTTATTCTGATGTTAGAAAGAGATATATTAAACGTATTTACTACATGCACCCTTCTGTGTACAAATTTCTACAATTATTGAAATTAAATGACAAGAATGACTTAATAATAATAGCATTTCATATCAAAGAAGCTCTTGCTATAAGAAATAGTTTATTGACTGTTGAAAGATAAATAATAAGTTCAGCCTCTTATTATTGTTGCAATTAGTATGTTGTTTCATAATAGTGTGAAAACTTCCGTATGACTAAATCTAACATCAAATACAATTTACCATTACACATTGTATATACAAGTTGACATGATAATATGAAAACATGTATGTATATGTAGATGATGTACAGTGTACAAGTCTGAATGAAATGTCTGTTCTGGTCTTCTTTGAATAGCATAACCCCATGGACATTTAATGGATCAGCCCCCTTTTATCATCGTTTTAAGCGTATTGTACAAAGACCTTTATCCTTATCAAAACAAACACACACGGATATGCCCTCTTCTACTATCAATAGGCAATTACAGATCTGCTGATAATTTTCTTCTTTTCAAAGCTTCTATGAGAAATAAGATAAGTTGCTTTCATCGGTATTCTGCTGGGATATTTTTATAGTGGAAGGCTCATTTTTGAACTACAAGTGTTCGCAAATATGGTTAGAAGTGTTAACAGGGAATTTGAAAGCATTACGATATCCCTTGCAGAGGAAGTTTCACCGTAGATTTCACACATTTACATTTGTAATATATTGTTCATTAAATAGGTTTTGAAAAGTGTACTTCACGAAACTGCGTTCATTTTCTTATCGATAATGAGAAAAACGCCTTAAGGCATTGGCACATATTTGTATCGGAAATTCTTATGAGATATATACTTCATAAAATGTATATCTTTTGATCTTTAATGTAGAATGCATACGTTTCATCCTTAATGATTATTTTAAAAAAAAAACGTTGATTGAACGAAAGCTATTTTAGTACTGAAATAGAACAAACATGATCCATAATTCATCATACAGCTTAAAAAACAAAGGATAATTGCGCAGCAGCCCTTTATAGAACTTAAAAGCATTTATATTTACGACCGCTTCATTCTTTTCTGTCCTCATCAATATTTTTATAATTAAGTAAATTTGATTAAGAAGTGTTTAACTATGTAACGTAATGGTTCTAAACAGTACTGATATGATTATTGTTACGTCTGAAAACAATTGTACCCGTCATAAAACATTCTTTTTGAACATTTGTAAACAATTATTGGTGGCAGAAACGGTCAGGGACTGTAAAATCATTCTTGCGATATAATTATATACATAATATAAAAGTATCTAATACCGTTTTCATTGCTGGAGCATAATGTTTATAATACGGTCGTGAAATACTTCTAATAATTCATTTAAATATCTAAAACATAGCTCACCATCCCTAATCGATACAGCCACCTATGCAAACATCATGTCTATTTGGTTTAACCACAGTTAATTCTTCACTAGCTCTATACTTATTCACTCCACTTTGAAGGTGATAAACTCATTCATATGCTTTATTCATACTTCCAACAATGCTTAACATACGTTGAATTGGAATAATTTAAACAATAAATAATGATGAAATTGAACTGCGAGTTATTAGCACTATATGACTGCAGAATATTAATTTTGACTTGGACCCCCATCTCAGAATTAGCGCAATGAGTAAAAAAACTAATATAATTATATGTACAGAACTACAATTATTCTTATCAAACTGTCATTTGATCTTTTATACGAGTAGGGAAAGCAAATCAGAAGGATTCACTTTGAATCAGTTATTGTATTACCTCCCTTGGTACAACGCAATGTTCTGCAATAAGGAATCCATAATAAATATGATTTGTGTTAGAGTTCTTGCCATTGCTACTTAAAGATGTACTCTTACTCCCAAGTAAGATTTACCTCAATTAATATTATTGATTTAATATTCCAAAAAGGATAAATTAATGTCGAAAACAATGGTTCTGATGAAGGATACCGAGTTTAATTTGAAAGGAATAAGCATAAAACACGGTAGTTCTACATTATGAGACTATAGAAGACCACAGTAAATATTTTAGCATTCACCAATCGTTTAATATGTTGCACTTTCTGCTACTAAATACACGGTTACGATCTTGTTATCAGTAATTAATATTTTCCATAAATGCATTATTTAGTAAGAAGTTAAAGGTTTATCAGTGAAAATTGATGTTTGTTACACATGTGTATGTATTGATTTGAATAAGAGTGTCACTTTTATATTTCTACTAAAGCAAACATAATTGTAGAAGAACATTCGCTTTGAGAAAAATAAAATAGAAAATGCATGGATTCAATCAGAAATAATTCACGAAGCGAAGCGTTCAAATTTTGGCTTTATGGCTTGAACAACATTAATTTGCAGCTCTAATAAAATAGCGGCTTAGTAGAAAGGGTTTTGATTGTGGCAAAGCATTCTTTTGACTCAACTTTGATAACAGAATTAATCACCCTTTCCTTACAATATTTTTTCGCACTGTGCCCTGTTGCACGTATCACAAATTTTAGCCGGGCATATCGATGATGAAAATGCAAGAGCAAGTTTGATCAGACAGGTTAAAGCATTATGTAGTATTAAGAGTGATTTAGAGAAACAGAGCAGACATTGTTTTCAGACTTTTACAAAGTATCTCGTCTATAGGACGACTTATGCATGATTAGTTTGAATACATGTGTCTATACAACTGGATATTATGTTATAATATACTTTGTCCAACAAAGTTATTCATATAAATTAAATAAAGAAACATACGCATTGCGATTCATTTTCCTGCGTTTCTGTAGTCCTTTATTTAATGTTTATCGTGAGTACCCATCATTTCATTTTTATTAACAAAAACAACTTAACAAAGTTTACTTCGTTTCTAACAGTTCATACAATATATACAATGAAATTATAAAAAAATAACCCCTGATCATTAATAAATTGTATTTATGCATATATACATGAGGATCGGTCGTATAAAGTATTGCTTTTAAATAGAAAGATCATTCTATATAAAAATTTGAGCAGTTTATTGCAATTTGCTATAAAAGTAGGGGTTGATTATATTCTTATAAAATATATTAAGTATTCATGTGTATGTAATGGTGTTAATGCATATAAATGAATCAATACGTCTTATCGAAAGGATGTAATCTTTTAATTTATATTATATGCACAAAACTATGCTAGGGACTCTAAGAATCTTTGCCAGCACCCATAGTTATATAATATGGGAAATCATTGAAATCGATGCGATTTCAAAGACTATAAGTAATTGAACAAGTCCTGGCGGTGTCACTGTATTGTCTTAGATCAATAGATATTTATTTATATGAATACAATCAAAATACAATGGAAACTACAGACGCAATACCTGCAACAAAACAACACAGCATTTCTTATATTGTATAGTTTGTATAGACACAACTTCAAGCGTTTAATAAATGAGGGATGCACGTCGATCAAAGACCACCTTCATGAAATAGAGACAGATGCATCAAACTGCAGGTCATGACAGGGTAACGTTCTAAACTCAGTTTCCTCTTAAGAATGTTAATAAACAAAACTAAACATGACGTATTCTTATCTGGTGTTATTCATAACTTTAGTATTGGCAAAGCTAAAGGAAATATATTGCCAGAGAATATTTATCATATTTACGAAAGGTGCATTCGACCTATTGAAGAGCATCGTCTACCAAATAAATAGAAACATCAATCCCAAGACGGAACAAACTGTACAAAGTGTTCACACATGTTTGTAGGGAAAAAAAGTACGATTTTATTTCTAAAGTACATACCATTTGTAAAGAATTACTAAAAGCTTTCGACACCAATTAAAAAAGACGGTGATTATGAATGGATTATAACGTTCAACATTCATATATTATACTCATGAAAATATGTATATTTTCGTAGCAATAGCCATGTCACGTGTGGTCAGAAACTACTGTTAACACATGTCATGGTTGTTCAATGTAACAGAGAGCTGATATTGAAATAACCGCTTGGTGTTTCAATATAAAACCCATAGCTCTCGGTGAGTGTGTATACCACGTGATTTATTACGTCATAAATGCATTAGCGTTCAGCAGTGTTTTGCTTAGGGTAACGACTAAATACAAAGGTAACATTTTCGTATTTATTAACCCTTTTTAAACAAACATGGTGCAGTAAACGTCGCTTACCGAGTCCTATCTACGGTTTATTTCTTGAATTTAATTCGTGGTCCAATTTTCTTAAACACTTCGACAAATTTGTTCTCAAAATCATTTTTTCTAATATATTTGTCATTGTTTTGCATGTATGCATAAGTAGCATGTTTTGCAATGAATAACAGCTCTGTTTCGGAACGTAATGTAGATGTTTTTGATTTGAAATAATATAATTTGGATAGGCAATTAGTGATTTATTTTATAAAAAGTACGACGCAAGTTCTGTAATATGCTTCTACAGGTTTCTACTACTTCATTTGATCTCGTCGTGGGTGTTTATAATGAAAGTTATATATATATATATATATATATGATATTTGTCTTATTTTCGTATATGATCACTAATATTCAAAAGCCATTGGTGATATCAATTCGACTGTACTTTACATATGCGCACGCGCGGCAGGGGGCTTAATCCCACGAAGAATATGTTTCGACATACGTTAAATGTGGCAACTTCATCTATCGTATATATTTGATAGTTTATTAACGTCTCATCAATACAACATATATACATCACATAATAAATATACCTTAAAACATGTATTGCCACTCAGTGTATGAGTTATAAGAGACTAAAGCACACACAAAATAAATCTAAAATAGATAAATAAATCAAAAATAGATACATATACACAACACATAGTATTGCACACATATTGGATACCATATATCTATTTACAAATAAGAAACTAGAAACCAATGCTAATCTTGTTTTAAAACTTCGTTAAATCAAACAAAATAAAATACTGAAAACATTAAAGCGCACAATTGTGCATACTTAAGAAATGGGTGTAAAAATCGATTACCACCCCGGTCAGACCGTAGATGAACTGATTAGTATTTATTTCTAGCAATAGATACATAAAATACCACAATAATTTATGTTTAAAATAACAACAGCATTACTTACACAAATAAAACATCCTATGATTAAGAATATCGCTGCAGGTTTTGGCACTATGTCTTGACAACATGTTATTTGCTTAAATATAAGACAACTTATCTATATCGGACATACTTTGAAATACTGGATTGATTGTGTTCGCCTTTCTAATAATGTTAATCCACGAATAAGATGGACATAAACATTTGATGAAACTTCCGTGAATGACATCTTTATTGTTTTGATTGTTTTGATTTTGAATACTCCCAACACATTTTGACGTAATCAGCAGATGACGTAACGCAGCTGCTGTTTTTTAAGCTAATTCGATTATACTGATTATGTGCCTTTCTTCTCATTTCAATACGGTGTGGCACACAGTAAGGGCTTTGTGTGTGATATTTTATGCCAGAATAGCGCAAAATCAACCTGTTTTCGGTCGTTACCATCTGCATATTACCTCCAAATGTTGTTAAGTATTTTGCAGGTCTCTGTAGATGGTTTCGACCTCAAAGGTGTATTAATCTTTTAACATTTTGATAATTTAAGTATTATAGGTCTTCCCACGTTATGGCTCAGTTTATATCATTTTGAAGTATATTCTATATTATTATACCACACTTTTGTCTACAATGGTAAAATCCCATTACCTTAAAAAGAGATATTTTGACTATCAGAAACATTTTCAACCTTGTTGACACGTGACCAAGCGACAATTCATTGTCAGGTTATGTGACCGCAGTGATATTTTGAATGTCATATAAGGGCAAATAACTGCTTCAATATTTCAGCTAAACCATGACGTGATTGCTTCCCTTATACACATACAGCAGTGACGTCACTAATCAATGTGTACACAAAAACATCGGACGACAGGAACTGTCAGTTTTTTGAAGGAACTTTAGCATAATTAACGGTTGATTTTTTTTCTAGATATTTTATTATGTTATATTTTGTTTACCTTGTTAAACCTGTTTAATTAAATGAATTAAGAACACTTTAAAACATTTTATGTACTTATTTTTTTTCGGTATAATAAAATAAATATCATATGGCAGCATGTGTGACATTGATATTGTCAACCCTCACATCGGGTGACCTTCTGCTCTCGGGTTGACAATATCAATGTCACCGCATGCCATATTAAATTTATATAATAACATGGGATTGCTATTAAATCTCGAAAATATGCGAAACTATTTTTCCATTTCCTGAAAAAGTTCGCTTTTATAAGACATCTGCGTCCGATATATCCCAATACTGCCAATGAAATCGTTCATGCTGCTCTTAAAATATGTTTCAAGAAATTCATTACGACAGGAACCTTGAAAAGGATTTTTAATCTGACATACATCACCATTCATAAGATATCGCTAAAAGCTTTCGACACAAATTAATAATGACAATGATTACGAAATACTTATATTTTTTCCTCTGAAACAAATTATTCCGGAGAGAACATGTGCATGCATATTTTGAAGTATTAATATATAACATATAATCTGACATACATCACCATTGATAAGATATCGCTAAAAGCTTTCGACACAAATTAATAATGACAATGATTACGAAATACTTATAATTTTTCCTTAGAAACAAATGATTCCGGAGAAAACATGTGCATGTATATTTTGAAGTATTAATATATAACATATTAAGCAGCAACATCCATGCACTTACTTAATAGGTTATCTATGGTTAAAGGCTATACTTTGAGTATTAATTGATAAAGTTTCGTATAAATATGATTTTTTATTTAGAACTGTAGCCTGATTAAACAATTAATTCACATGATTATAATCTTAAGGTGCTCTTATAACTTCTGGATGAATAGCGCATGTTTAATATCCTCTTAGTTTGTAAGTAAGTGAATTAAGTGATGCTTTTTTAGCCGTTGTTATGTCGTTCATAGGATAAACCGCGTGAAATAAAAATCCGTACAGAATATTTCTTTACGTTTTCTGAATGATTTTTGTTAAACATATTAAAATATAAGGTAACACTATTCTGATTAAGTAACCTAACAAAGTATATCTACTTACTATCTGATACATTGTTTAATTGTTTTGTTGAAGCTATTTATATGTTTGTATGTTTCATGACAAATCAAACGGATTGTCGTTGATTGGCAATTCAAAAAAACAAAACTATTACACTAATTGGTGTAAATTTATGTAAACTTCAAAATGGCTTTATAAAATGGTGTACCTCATAACACTAGCTGATGTTTGTAGATAAGTCTAACACTACATTAATTGCGAATTACATTGCACTTAATGTAAATATCTGCTTACTTTATTTTATCAATACAATTGAAACTAAATAGACAGGCCCAGTAGTCAACACTGTACCGGTACCCATGTAGAATGATTGATATTATTTTAGGACCAATGAGATGGCGGAATTTGTCAAATTATTCGACGATAATGTTTATATTATTAGCTTTTTTTATTTACCGTACGTTGAATGACCAACATATTGGTTGTTTCACATACTAAAATTGTAGAGTTATAGTTCATCGAAAAATGAATATTATACCATACTGGACGCTTTATATCTTTTTTAAAGAGTTAAAGTACTCATTTGAAAGAGGATACTCATGTAAAAGGCATGTGAATTGTAATTGGTAAAATACTTAATACACAAATTCCTATTACCTCATTTACCGATTTTTACACGTACACATTTTAGGGGTAGGGCGAAATAAGTCACAATATAGGCGAGGCTTTGTCAGTAACAAATACAAGTCATCCATTATATACATTATTTATTCAAAGTTAATGAACAATAATCGTACATATTACTGCGCCATACTTGAACGATTCTTTTTCATATAGACATCCAAATAAGCAATAACCTATGCATAAACGTTGGTCTACGTGACGAACTAAATGTGTAAATAATTGATTATTGGTATACATTTTTTGTCCAGTTTAAAATAAGTGTTACATTTACAACCATTGGCAATATTAATGCATTTTGGTACTTGTATAGCAAATTTTTTTCTAAGTGTGCTGTGTTCCAAACTATGATAGTTTTCTTTTTATAAATGTTTCTAGTGTAGTTCTGTTTGTATAGGTTCGTGCGTGAATGCATGCATTCTTTTTATTTCCACCAGAGGATGATTTCAACATTTGAGATTTGAAACAATCAAAATTATACAATATATACATCAATACAAACAAGTCATGGGATGCTTTGTACAGAACTAAATAAATGCAAATAATGGGTAGCGATGATATATATGGTAGCATACGCAAGTCCATGGTGAAATTGAATATAAAGAACTTTTATGAATAATTTAACGTGCCCAAATAAACAATAACCTATACTTAGAGGCCTAGCAGACACACAGCGTCACAATACAAGAATTATAAGGACAAAGCCAATTCTCTAATGAAACTATCGAAGTGTTTTCATAGCTTATAAGTAAATCGAAGTCGTGCAATTGGTCTGACTGCTGGCATTGAAGCGAAATTTTTAATAGGCAATTCCAACATGCCGATTAAATGGTCCCTTTAGAAAACAAAACCCGAGACAGATAAAACATTTGAAGGCACTAGTTTAACAAAATGCAAAACATTTCGAATTTTAATGCAACTTTTAAAGCTCCACTCTGACATTGACCGTTTTGACAACTTGTATTTATATTGTTGTCTTGGAAGAAACCATTTTTTGAGTAAATATCTAACAACCAGTAATAAAAACTGCTTCATATTTTCGTTCGAAAATAATGTTTTATGGATAAAAGCATTACTAACACTTTAAGAAAAATGCATAAGACATCATTTTTTTAACATTAATTTGAAAGTCTATGATCTAATTTTCTGTCAGCAGCCTTATATCACTGGTTTCCATGCATGTTCAAAGATAAAACATACAAAAGTTGTCAAACTGTTCTATCTGTGAGAGTGCAGCTTTGTTTTAGGTACGTTATTGTAGAATAATTTCTGTTGTATTACTGTTTAGCTATGGTATAATCGTAAACACATACACTTGTAGTTAGTCAAAGGTATGTTGATAAATTTACAGCACATCATGAACAGTTGGAGACACGGAAATGATGCAGAAGGTTGTTTGCGTTGTCACCAAAATGGGGGTAATGTGCTTGCACTAAACAAAATGGGGGGTAATGTACAAAAAATCGGCAAGGAAACGTGTAAAATCGAGTTATAACTATGACATTTGGAAGATAGGAATAAAATTATATATATATAAGTAAGTACGGTTACAACATGCAGAGATATGCCATATTTGCCGAGAAAATACGAAAAAGTGAGGATAAATTCAACACATTTATTTGTAAACATTGCCTCCAGAGCCACAATCTATTCAATAACTTTTTTATCTTTAACGTAATGATACCAAACTAAGATGTCGATTGAAGATATGCTTTTCCCCACAAACTGAGCGCATTCATTTTTCAAAATTATAAAAAAGGTCAAGTTACCAGGCAAAAAATGGTCCCAGAATCGGCACTTGTCAATAAAAATACGCCATTTTGTTTGCCATGAAACATTTTTCTCACTGTTTGCCAAAAATCAAATTACGTCCTCCCCCTTGTATAAGTATCTATCATGTGTGTCTGGTTATGAGAGAGGAATTCTTGCATACTGGACGTGTCCCAGAATCGGCACTTGTCAATAAAAATACGCCATTTTGTTTGCCATGAAACATTTTTCTCACTTAATGTTTGCCAAAAATCAAATTACGTCCTCCCCCTTGTATAAGTATCTATCATGTGTGTCTGGTTATGAGAGAGGAATTCTTGCATACTGGACGTGTATTTCCAGTCATTTGTCCAGTGCTGGAAATTGCATCTTACACCACCATGTAAGATGAGTTACGTCCAACAACGCGCTACACCTTATTTCTTATTTTCTTTTTATTTCTAAATATCAATCATGTTTTTCCGGTCCGGATCGAAAAAACCGTCCTTCGGTCACTCTGCGTGGCCGGTAACTCGGCAAACTCGTTACCGGCTTACGCGCGTGCACTCGGGTCGGATTTTTCTATCCGTACCGGACACACATGGTAGATACTTATAGTTCTATGGTAAAATTAACAGCAAATAGCCGTTTGTTTTCGAAATAGTTTTCAGTAAGGTTAAGGTAGTTCGCGTAGAGTTTTGTTTCCGCAAGTAGTATGCATAACCAGCATAATGTTCAATGAATGATAAACATAGCAACTTTTGTATTAATTCCAAAAGCATTAACTTTTTATATTACTTCAAGCACAAAACATACTCGATAGTGCAACCACTACTCGACAGCGCCAACACTAGGGCAACAGCGCCACCACTTTTATAAATATGTGCATTTTTCCTTTTAAGAAGTGCTTATCAGTTTTGTTGTGTTCCGGCATAGGTATTATACATAACAGTTATGTTTGCATGCGTGAGACTAATCTTACGGGGTGGGTAAGCACCGAAATGTACTACTACTACTACTACTACTACTGCTACTGCTACTGCTACTGCTACTGCTACTGCTACTGCTTCTGCTACTGCTACTGCTACTGCTACTGCTGCTGCTACTGCTACTGCTACTGCTACTACTACTACTACTACTACTGCTGCTACTACTACTACTACTACTACTACTACTACGACTGCTGCTACTGCTACTGCTACTGCAACTGCTACTGCTACTGCAACTGCTACTTCTGTTACAACTACTTCTACTACTACTAGTACTAGTACCACTGCTACTATTACTTCCAAAGTGCTTCCGAACCAAATAACAGACTAATTGTTTCGTTTTAAAGTATGTTTACTTTACCAGAAATAAGAGGAGATTGGGGAAAAAATCGACACTAGATTTACCCACATACGTATACAGCATGTTTTATCAAATTGATTTGTTTCATGTTGCGCATACGTTCTTGTTCTTGTTTTTTTCTACAGCTTTGCTGGAAGTCATTTAACTAACATTTGACATTATTTCCCGGTTTATAACACACTAAATATCGGACGCACCTACTTTATGAGTAAGAACAGTGGATGTAATTTTAAAATTCGTTTATTTGAATGATCTTTATAAAGCTGCTCTTGCATTTATACTTTTTATATCGTTTTAGAACAGGCCTTTGTGGATTCAAAGACACAATAAAAATACGAAACGAATTGCTTGTTTTATACTCTAGATGTAGGGGGGACCAATTACGTATGGAAATGTCGAAGTTCCTTAGTCGATACCATCTTAAAGTTTATTATCTCCTTATAAGGAGATTCTATTTTCTAATTAGGAGATATTCATGAAATAAGAATATCTCATTATGACATACTAACTTGTGTCGAAGTCCTAATACGGATCACGTAATCATCTTATTACTCAGTTCAAAAGAACTTCTGAAGATTAAAAGTCATCGGAATTTAAGGATATGGTTTCTATCTTCCGAACACTCCACATTAGCCCGCGAAGAAATTTGCCTATCATACTTTTTTTTTTACTTTATTCCAATTTTTCTGTTTTCCTAGATTTTCTACCACCCTTGACTTCCGGTTTCAGGGTAAGGTTTATAACGGCTCATTTCACTGGTCCATGAACTCCGCGAGACATTTCGCGTATAAGTGTTAATAACTGTAATATTTCGACCGAAAGTGTTAATCACAGAGAAGTCTTTGACATTAAATTCCGCTTTGAGTGACTTGAGCGTGCATATTTCGGGTCAGACTGGTTCTGGAATTACGCATACAATCAAAGCCGAATATGAAAATGCATGAGACAACGGAAAGTGGCTTAATATGTACCACATGATTGACTTGTTTCCTTGACAGCGATCTGATCGCAAAAACGTTTCACAGGTAAGAGTGCAAAATGTTTTACTTATAAAAAAGAGATGTTAACCAATAAACCGTGTCAAATAATAATCTATATAATTGTAGAAACATGCATGTATTTTGTGTGTATACATGCGTTTGGTTCATTTACACATGTATATTTATTAAGTAACATTATATTTATTTATATATTATACTATTTTTTTCATGGAAAATTGTGGAATATATTTTTAAATGACATATATTCATTATCTTAACAAAAAACAAAAATATTGATAATAAAAAATAAAAAAAAGAAATGTATTACTGTATCCATGCAGGCAATGTGACGAACACCTTTGATTAATTCATTTTGTAGTTTAACTTAATGCTTTGTTTTTTATGCATGCGTACAGAAATGAGTGCCATCTCAATTTCCTTTGCAATTGCCAAAATGCTCTTAAAGGGACTTGGCCATGTTTTGTGGTAAAAAAAAATATTTCCTGAAACTGAAAATGATTAATATTATTATGCTTACATTTACCTGTATCACAATCACATGTATATATATTTCAATGTTTGATATCATAATTGTAGAAAAAAAATAGAAAATAAGTAACATAAGAGACTGATCCCAAATTTGATTCGAGTCTTCTTGTGGAAACCAGTAAATTATTAGGAAAATGGATAAACCACTCAACTATATATGCACATACCCCAGCTTTTGCTGAAAAGTTGAATATCAATAAATATTTTCAAAACATTTATTATAACGCAAATGCTACAAGTCCATGTGCACATTGTGCCTAGATCAGGACTCAGTGGGGATGTTACATTGCGCTGTTAACAGTTTTAACATGGTATCGCTACAACCTGGAAACAATGACTTTGCTGTCTTTATCTTTGCAACAGTTGGGATTTTGTCCAGCTTCGTGTGTTTCTCAGTAAAATATACTTACAGTTGCTGAAATAGTATCTTTAGAAATGCATGAAATGTTATTTAGGAATAATGCTTTGTAGGTATATTCATGTGTGTATTTCACCTCAGCTCAATATAGGGATAGTAAATGTTTAGTTTCTCAGACCATTTTGTAACATTTTAGTAGGGAGCACATTATGCTATTGTTTTTACAGGATAAATGCTTTCAATTTGTATTACCAGTTTGGCTTTAGAGCTGCACTCTCACAGTTTGACACTGATATGAAATGTTTGGGGGGTTTTGTCTCAGAACACGTTCATGTTGGCATTAAAGCCTTCAATTCAGTTATCAAAATAAAGGTAACTTACAATAGAACAAATTTCAATTGAAAGAAAGAACGCCAAAATCTATAAAAAAAAGCGTTAATAATGCTTTTTACTATAAAACATCAATTTTCTAACATAAATATGAAAAACTACATTCAAATATTGCCATAAAACATCAAATTTCTGACAAAAACATGAAAAACTACATTAAAATCTTTTGTTAGCAGTCTTATATCACTGGGTACCAGACATTCACTCTGTAAGAGTGCAGCTTTAAATTACTATAGAGCAAAAGCAAAATCATTTGAAGATCCATGCTTTAAAAGAGGCGCCCTTTAAAGTAGCAAGTGTTACCAATGCTTTTCAGCAAAATAAAGCATTTTTTAAACTTTTTAAATGAATAAACTCCATTATAGAGCTCTATTGGAACTAATAGTGATGCATTGACTTTTAAATTAGCTATATTGGAACTTTAAGTGATTTGTTACCTTTTAAACTAGTTTTTATCAATAAGGAAATTAATTATTTTGCTCTCTCTATAAATTGTGACCAAGTCAGATTTAAGCCACTATAACCATTTCATGTTTGTTGTTAATGTAGTTGTGTTGTAATATTGCTTAAACTTATATTGCAAGATTTGTCAAATAAAACATATATATAGAATAATTTGCTTGATTGTGATGAAGGTTGATAACTTAACAGCCAAGTCTGTTTGGTAGGTAAAAACCAGGCGCGTAGCTGCCTATAAGCGAAATACACGGCTGAATCCACATGATTCTGACAAAAAATAAAACAGTTTAGCCAAAGCTACAGAATCACTATGTTTTGTTTGAGTACATGATGTAACAGACACATGGACATTGCCATCGAGTATGTAATTATACAGTTCAATGGCAAGAATGACAGACAATTAGACTTCTGTAAGACAATCTGAGTGTTTTTCACATTATCAAACCTTATTTGTTTGCTATTTTCTAGAAAAGATCTGCCGAGAAAATAAATTTGTTGATTTATTATCCTTAAACTGTCAATTTACAAGTACTATAGGACCTAAGAACGCCCAGAATACACCAGATTGCTCCATTTTTTTCAAAATGTTCATACCCCTCCCCAGCATAATCATGAATCCACATGAATAGAGGGCTAGCTACGCCCCTGGATATCAGTACTGTGAACGTTCAAGAGCCTCATCACAATGTTCCATTTGTCACCAGGTTGGATATAACCAAATAACTCTTGGATTGGAGGCAGACATCTTAATCCACCAAACCAATCTCTCACCCTTCTTGATTAGTACCTTGGAAACATTATCAGAAGATAAATCTCTAGAAATTTTTTTATCCAATTGTAGGAATATGTATTTATTTATATTTCATTTAAATTTCATTTATTATAGTTTAAAAAAACTCCGTAAACCTCGTTTCCACAAAACACCCTACGCTCGGGTCGGAATTAACCTATCTTACACTCTCGGCCATGGTAGATGCTTTTTCTCCAACCTCAGTTAAACAAATTTAAGTAAAAATGTAATTTTTGCTGGCACTCTTTTGTGCTTAGTGAAAATAAGTGCGTATGGATATGCGATAATTCGTGGTTGTCATGGATATGCGCGCAGTGATTCAGATTATGTTAATAGTCGAATCGGTCTTTAAATAGTTCTAAGGAGAGTGAAGCATTATTTCTTGAAAGGTGCGTGAAAACTGTTTTATGGTGACATTTGAAGCGAGAAATAATTAATTAGCGTTCTAAATGTTGACACAAGGCAAGGTTTCCATGATGCTACGGACGACAGTCTTGAACAAGGGATGTAATTACAATGTGGTGACCATTAAAAAGGAGTTCCATACGGGCATTTTATCTTCGCCTGTGGGCAATATAAGAATGTCTAGCATGGTTAAATTATTGGATCTAATTATCTGAGGTGGGAGAAACTTTAATCTGATCTGAGTAATTAGTATTAACTCTACAATGGTGTTTGATTATATAGACTAAATAGTTGATATACCGTACTGTTAAGACCAAACTTGACACCCATGTGCTATATTTATGCCACTAAGTGCTGTTTAAAAAAAAAACTTAATGTGAAAAATTGTCAGCATTTGAGCAAAAATATGTTTAACTTTATGTATACAGAACATGATATTAAAACGGGGATCACAGCATAAATGGAAAATATAAGGCCTTATACGGGTATGGGGAGTATTAATTGAAACCTCCCTAAATATGATTTTAAATAACTAAAGCGATACTTTAGTGTTGCATTCTAACAATTCTATTGTTCAAAACTGGTGATTCTGGTGCAATGCTTATTTGTTCTTTGAGATAAACAGTTAACCTGTTAATTGAAGAGAAACGGGTTGAACCATCCAAGGAGTGAAGTATCAGTGGGATGAAGCGTCCGACCGTTTCTACTTTACCCACTCATCTGTGTTATAATTTCAAGCGTTCGGATGATGTAAACGGTGGAAGAAAATATTATTTAATAAAATAAATTGGATTTAAAATTTACTTGAAGTGGCTTCCTCCGCTTATGGTCAGCTACCGCTATAGAAATATGAAAGTAAGTTGGTCTACCACACTTGCCACAATGACAGTGCATTTGTGGAAGCCCAATCTGTCATCATGGAGGAAATACCTCTCAGGGTCATTTATGCAGGTAAATTTTCTGAGATTATTTGGTAACCATATATATTTCTTAACCTTTTAACAAAAACTGATTAAGTTAAGTACTGTAAATAAATATGTAGGTAATATAGAAACAGTAACCTAAAACACAGCATTTACTTGTGTCAGATGTTTCGACAGGTGGTTGGTGATTAGACTGGCAATGACAAGTAAACGGTAAACGAAGTTTGAAAAACCAGACCCATATGTTCATAAAAATATTTGCTTGTTAATAACATATAGTATTACTTTTTCAATGGAAAATAGAGATTTGTATAGAATCAAAACCAGATTACAGTTATCTTAAAACAACAAAACTATGTGGAAGGGCTTTTAGATTGTTTATATGCCTTTGTGTTTGATTTTATTGGAACGTATAATTACATTCTCATATTGGAGCTTCTGCTTTTCACCCTTTTACTTATTTACATATTGTTGTTTGTTTTTTGTTTCGAATATTGAATTGCCGAACTGTTGTCAATAAATTGCCGGCATTCGCAAGAGCATTGTCCATCAGTCTTATATATTCGATAATCGGACAGCATTGGACAACCGTTCGTTCAAGTTATCAGTAACGTAGCGATCGATTACATTCGTTGCAACGTTTAAGTGTTTTGCATGAAGTGGTTGTCGCTGGTCATTGTGTTGGTTGCCACAAACGTGCACTCATTCGTATATCTAGTGCGAATTAGCCTTAAACTAGCTCAAAACACTGACTGGACTCGTTTTAAAGTTTCAATGCCGTAACGCCAGTGTAAGGATGACTGTTCATTTTCTCCTTGGATTTCATAGTAGGATGGTCACTTATTTGAAATATAAAATGTTTTATTGTAAAATATTTAAGTTTCTACACAATTAGTAAAATCCTGTATTAATCTTCACAAAATTGGCTGCTCGGGTTTAATCATTAAGTTCGACGATAGTGTTAAGATATTTGTAAAATAAATACTGGTGATGATGAGTATTTCTTTTTAATATACTTCAGGACAGGATATTTGATTTTCTTTTCATTTTTGATCAAGATTATCTTAATGTTAGCTTTTCAAGATTGCTATTCCAATAAACATAGATTTAGGTCGTATCAGGTCGTCATTGAAGCGATAAGTAATGTAACTGTTTTGTAAATATAGTAATTCTCAAAAGCCAGCACCAATGTTTGGGTACATATTGTTAACCGTATTTGCGTGCATGCATGCATTCGGTATTCTTTGAAATCGTTGAATATCTCTGCTGTAAAAGATTACGTTTACCTGGAAGATGGAATCGCAATAAACTAAATGCTTTTGATTATTTAACAGTGTATCTTAATGACTCAATACTTGTGCCAATACCATTCTGATAATAGTTTAAGTCTTGAAAAAACACGTTTGTGTCTGCTGAATACCAAATAAATATCTAATTCACACATATGATTGATGTATAACATAAACAAGATATTTGTTTATTCATCAACATATTTCTTTTTATTTTCATAAGAATTTTTCATCCCTTACATTTGTAAGGGACAAATTATGAAAAAGCTTCATATTATAAATTTCTTCCTAGTCCTGGTTATGAGGAATCAGTGTGTACAAGTTAAATTCGCTTCATATTTCTAAATGTTTTTTGTTGTTGGCAATATCGGTTTCTATTAGTGTGTAACAACTAAAATACACATGGTCAGCTCTTCCTTTGGGTATATTCTTCGATTGGAGTACAACTTTGTACCAAAATGAATGAAACCGACCTTATCAGGACAAATAAAAACAAGCCAACAAAGAGAATGAGAATAAGTCAATGAAACATCAAGCTTTAATTTGATAACAACACACCTTACTTTCTTGCTCTAAATACGTTATGAATATTTTTTATTTATCTAACTGTTGACAAAATTTGTGAAACCGGAAACAGAAGTTCTGTGAATTACTTGATTGTAAATTCCAAACTATCTGGTTATTCAATTATGACTTTGATATTAATTACTGACACACCTACGGAGGACTACGAGGAGTTTGTGCTGTTAATGTTTTCTTTTTGAAACAGTTAAGCTTTAGCGTTAAGGGCGCACAATATTGGTTGAAGTATTTTTAATTTAAGTGCATTATCATATTTAACTTATTTGACTTTATTGATAAAAACCAAAAAACATATTTGTTCGCAGATAAAAAAACAATATAATAATTTATAAATATTTTTTTTTAAATTAAAAGCTATTAGGCCATATTTTTCACAGTTAAAAAAATGAACAAATATAGCTAAATGCTTTCTATATTTTTATCATTGAGTCAAATGAGTTTAACATAATAATGAATTAATATTAAAAAAATATATATAATAAATAAATACGCCTTTATTGTTTGGTTTCAATGTACCCATTTGAAATAAAAACAAAACTCCTAGGTAGATATTGCAAATCCTCGTTCAGGATTTTATACTAGAAACAGTTTCCTACTTGCGGTTTGCGAGTGCTCCTACACTACTTTCCCTATAAGAGCGAATGAAGTGTTCCTCATTCTAAGTGATCCACAGCTTGTCATGCTATTGAATAATAGGCATATCGTGTTACGGAGATTGAATAAAAAGCACAACAAGTTGGCGACGGATATCCGATATTTACAAGAAGTGGTCAATGGTGAGACAAATGGAAAGGTTATAAAAATAAATGTTACGAATTAAATAGGATTGTATATATAGGACTGTGTGAAATCATTTTAAATTGAATCACGTAAAAAATATTTAAAAAAAAGACAATGGAATCATCAAATTCGACAAATTTCATTGTAAACAATTCAAGTTTGTATACATATTCAAACAATAATAATGTTGACACACAGGCAAAAATTGAAATTGTGAACATTAGCGATGAACAGCTTTTAAAGCTTGTTAAAGAATTTATATATCCGAAAATACAACACTGGATATTTTTGACATTATTTCTTGCAGTGTTTGTGGTTGGAATGACGGGTAACATTTTAGTATGTTACTCTGCATGGTGCAGTAGATCACTGAAAACTGTTACGAACATCTTTCTGGTCAACCTTGCCGTTGCAGACATTCTGGTCCTTTTAATATGCCTTCCGGCAACCGTCATCACGGATGTCATGCAGTCGTGGTTCCTAGGGATCATAATGTGCAAGTTATCCGTCTATCTGCAGGTATAGGTTTATAGTACAACTTTGCTGGGATTTATATATATTAAATCGTGACATCTTTGCTGTGATTAATCAATAGTACAATGTTGCATATTTAGTGCGATTTATCTTCAGTTTCAATAAAATGTCTTGAAATTTCAGCGTTTTTTTTTAAAAAATATGTAATAATCTATACAAATTTGCACAGCTAGACCTGTGAAAAATGATATTCAGGGTTGAAAAATGAAATAAGTCAGACTAAGTTATTTTTTCTCTGCATTCGCAACATCTAGATAAATATAAATATGTCAAAGACAAATGGATGATAAAATAGATAAAACCATTGGTTTTCAGTATATAACTGTAGTTCAGTAATATATTGAAATATTTACGCTTTCCTCAACTATGTTACTTTCATTTTTTGCAAGATCTTAAAAAGTTATTTATTTTCATAACGACCCGAATCACAATGTATCTTCGAAAGTCACTTTTCATGGGGAATAATATCGTTTGGTGGCTTTTTATTATCGTTATTATGTTTAACTCAATCGACTATATTAATCAAAACAAAAGCACACGTATGATTTCTTTGCAGATAAAAATATATATTTGCAATATTTTGGCGCGTTTTTCATTGTGGAATATGTTGCCACGTAGCTATTACACAAATGTTTTGCTTTGTTTAAAACATCCAAGTCAAGTGAGTTAAACATAATATGCATAATATGTTTCCATCAACCTTTATATATATATCCTTTTCATACCCCTGTCACACTGTCATAAAATTTGCTACGACTTTACGGCGAGGAGGAGAGGTCGAAGTGTGTCGTTAATGTTGAGTAGAACATTCCGGAAAGGTACACATATATTATATGTACAGCTACTGTATTCGCATTTTTTTACTGTTTGTGGTGCATTTTGCCGTGTTGTAAAATTCCATCCGGCACCCCCAAATGCCAGGTAGGTGCTAGAAAGAACGCGCCAACTTATTTATTTTACGTTAAAAGATAAAATTAACCATATGGTCTTGGGTCGGATTTTCATATCCAGACAGGAAACACATGATATACTAGTATATCATTGATCATTATAACTTGTTGTCGTCGAACGTCTTCTCACACACATGTCGTAGCTGACCATTTTATAAGGGTATGTGATGGATTTGGTTGAGAATTAAATGTATTAGTATTGCGGTTCATCCGTGTATGAAAACATTTAGCCAGTGTACAGTTGTGAAGTTGTTTCGACGCCATTACATACGATAATTATTTTCCATTTTTTTGCTTTTATTTATACTGATACACATACATTCTCCAGTTTTGTTTTGTTCAGGGGCAGCCGTCTGGAGGCCAATCAGTGGTTCCTGTCTCTTAATTTCCGCTTTAAGTTTGTTTTCGCAGGATATCACGTAGATACTCTTTTTCTTTGGTCCGATATTCCCTGCGATGAATTTCAACGCCTTAAAGAGCGTTCCGTGTTTTCCTATGTGCTTTGTTTACAAGGCCTGTTAGCTTTGTTGAAGCAAAAATATCATCCAAATTACCTTTAATCATAAATAGTATGTGATATGGAAAGCTAAAAACAGGCGAAGAAGAAGATCTTAGTTTATATGGAAATATATATTTATCATTGTGATTTTTTTTTTTGAGGAAAAGAACACCAAAAAACGAAAACACGTTTTCCACTCGAAGGTTGAGATTAATTAATCCACGTTTTTATCAAAAATTTGATCATGTTTGAAAAATCAATTATGTGTAGTTTTACCTTCCCACGTCATTTTTATGTACATGCAATCTATCATAAACTAAAGCGAACATTGAAACGTCATAAGCGTATTGGCTTATATTTGATAATATAGAAAATATTTAAATAAACTACAAGTGAATGAGATGGTAGTTAAACCAACATATTTCAATAAGAAGGGAAAGTCATTGTTCAGTTCGCCTAACAACCTCATGCCTTATTGTTGCAAGTATGTTGGTGCATTGATTTAACCATATATTTTCTATACAAATTTCTAACCAACCCAACGTATCCTTCTGCTAATAGTTTCAAAGGAATACTTAATTAAAAGTAATAACTAATACTTTTGCCTCGACCTTAATTAATCCATCGTTTAAGAAAAAACTCCCAAACAAAATGTCAATTACAATCGATTTTGGAATATAGCCGCGATTATTCCCAATTAAAAATAACGTTGTAAATATTGAAGAGTGGTCCGACGGGGACAGAGTAAATCCTAAGGAAATGGAAAGCAATTTCGCTTTAATAAAGAATGTTCATAGACAGCAATGTTCAGTGGAACACTGTCAATGACCACTAGGAACGGCTGAAGAGATTTTCCATTTACAAGAACCCCGTAGGACCGGATAAAGTAAGGGTTTATAAAGGTTGTATTTAAAATGGAATTCATCTATGTCCAATCTCTTACTCGTACTAATTTAACCGAATGATACTGAAACTACGACAAATAACGTCGTACAGGACACGTAGCTTATTTCATGGCGAGTAATGACAGTATTGCACTGTCTACCATAATAATCTGCCAAAAGGAAGATATATATTACGAAATAATGGTCGGAATTCTGATAAATTTCTGACAGAAAACCATAGCATTCTTAATAAAGACTTTCATTGCTTTTCGATAATTAATCGTCGCCTGGCCGTGTGCTTTACTCGGAATAACTTCAGCATAATGTCGAAAAATACATATTCTGATGCCTGTGCTACGTTTGATTTGTATGATAAAACATAAATTTATGTTAATATAAGTATTAACCCATATTCACAACTCCTTGATCATTTGAACAAAATATATTTAAGGTCATTTCTTTAAACAATCGAGTTATAGTACATTTAATCCCTAAATCTTGCAATTTGGACTAATCCGATGAAGGTGATTTGGTAAACAGTCATTACATAAGTACAGCAAGGAATTAATTGAAGTAATTTGTCCTGTCAGCAATTTGCTTTTGGTAAAGTTTCATTTTAAAGTTTAAAATGTCAAGCTTATCTGTCAAGTTTCTACCGCGAAGTTTTTGGATATAGACATTATGTATGTTAACAAACTAATACATAAAATTGCTATATAATCGAAAGTAAAAAAATAATTTATAATCTCAAATTTATAAATCAGATCACAATGGTAGCGTTATTATGGTATAATTGAAATATGTAGTCCATGGAAAACAATATAATGGTTAATCGATATAAATTAAACATAGAAATTATATCGATTTTAATACCTTAAATGCTTTGAAACATCTTTGCATCATAATGATGGATGGCTTACCTTAAAAAGAGTGACGGCAAATCGTGTTAAACATAATAACAATATAGGTCTGCGATTGATTTTAATATGATATCAATACAAAATAGACAGGTTGCGATATTGAACGTAAACGTCTGCTTGTAAATGTAGCTACATGTACATACTTATGTTAAAACTAGAAATGTGTCCATAGGACACGGATGCCCCCACTTCGATTTTTTGTCACAGAAAATAAGCCATAATGATTATTCAGGATAATCTGCACATATAGGATAAGTTGAGTTGAGTTGGGTTTTACGGCATCGCAAGACTGTATAGGTTATATGGCGCCATTCAGGCAGGAAAAAACTTGTTGGATCCACATTGGACACATACTTTTCAAGAATTAGATTGGAAACATATATTTTTGAAGTATTTTTGGCAAAACAGGGCCGTAACTCCTAAATGACTAAAGCGATTTCCATGACTATCGAACTTGATCAAGATATTATGGTCACAAACATGTGTTTAAAGTTTGGTGAGGATTGGACAAACAGTTTTCAAGAATTAGATTGGAAACATATATTTTTGAAGTATTTTTGGCAAAAAAGGGCCGTAACTCCTAAATGACTAAAGCGATTTCCATGACTATCGAACTTGATCAAGATATTATGGTCACAAACATGTGTTTAAAGTTTGGTGAGGATTGGACAAACGGTTTTCAAGAATTAGATCGGAAACAATCTTCGGGACGTACGTACGTACAGACAGACAGACAGACAGACGTACGTAAGGACAAGGGCAACCCTATATGCCGCCACTTTGTGGGGGCATAATTAAAATGTATACCGAACGTTTGTATTGAATGTGATAGACTCACATTTCTTATAAGCAACATTTTTTAATTAAACTTAAAGTTTGTTGAAATGGAGTTTTTTTTTTAAACTATAAACAAACACCAAACATCAACTAGCAGAAACTCATTTAAAATAAATTTGTAAATCGAAGCCTAAGATAATTCAATTTTAAAAAGTATAACTAACCCTTTAAGGAAATGTAGAGCATTTGATTGTTAACAATAGAGCTCTTATTATGGTGTGGTTTTGTTATTGAAACAAGTAGTTTCTTAACATTTCATATGCAATTGATTATTTCGATGTCTTACCCTATCAAACTTGAACGAGTCCCTATTGACTAGTACGGGGTAGCTTACTTATTTTCTTTCATTTCAACTACACAATTCTAATTTACCCGTTTAAGTACCATTTTCCATCATTTACACATAATATTTTATGACTTGACGTTCGAAACCTGGAAAGGAGATTTATAGGCAGAACAATTTGGACGATCAAGTTAACATATAAGGAGTGATATGCTGTTTGATATGAGAACCATTATCTAATTTCAGTAACCCTGTGTGCACTACTTTTTCAAATAGGATTCGAAGTGGTGCTTTATTATAAAGCAATTCAATATTGTATAACATATCACTGGTGTAAAATTAAAGTGCAGAAGCTGTGAGCAAATAAAGAGACAACACTCGAATGCAAGTAATCGTCTTTGGTGCCTATATTTATTAAATAAAGCTATCCAACCATTGGTAACAATGTTAAATAATTGATGCTTGGGGCCTCCTATAATTTTGGTGTCATTTGAAAGCGGGTTCAATACTGATAACAAAGTTGTAAAGAAATTGTCCGAAAATACATTATTAATGGTTGAATTATTGTTCCTAAGCTCCATTTAAATAGGACTTGAAATGGACAATATTGTCATAGTCCAGAGCCCAATAAGTCTTTTTTCCAATATTTGTTGGTATAACTTTTACATATATTCCTTTCCAATTTATTAAACACTTTTAGAAAGAAAAAAATATATATATAATGGGGTCATTTCACAGAATAGGTTCGGTATAACTAACTGCCAAATTATTAATATACATGAAGTTGTCATACTTTGAGTTTAGTCCAATACCGGCAAAACTGGTTTTCACAACCTTCGCATTTTTGTTAAGAGAATAGTCGCTCGAACTTCTACGAGCACGCAAAACGTCAAAACTTGAAGTCAAACTGGCTACTAGAACTTCAAATGTGGGCAAAGATATGTAGAACTGTACAATTTGATGCTTGAAATGCCATTTGAGTCCAGGTTCAGTTGAAACACCTAGAATAAATGCTTTTTTTGGCCAAAGCAACTTAAAATTAGAGACGCATCGGTGCTTGTATGAATCAAACCGACGCAAGAGATCCAACTCTTATCAGATACGATGCAGTCATTCAAAGTCAGCCGTCTGACATATGTAGCCTAAGCAAATTCAAGGTTTTATACTGTGTCTTAAAATAGTCCAATAATAAATGCATCCTTTCCAGAAGGAAATACAAACTAAAAATAAATTACAACAACAATAACAATTCTAAGATGCTGTCAAATATTCGTTGATATATTAAAACGAAATAAATTGAAAGTCATATACCAAGTTTATTTATATCAAAAGTGAACACTTGTGGCAGAGACACTAATTGAAGTTATACAAGTTGTATAGATGAATACAATCTTATTTTGTTTTTAGGTTGGCTTCCGCTCAGCTTATAAGGTTTCTTTTTTATTAAATATTTAATTTTCCAGCGTATTTACATTCCGTTAAAAGTGTATTATTAAACGAGCCGTTCCTTAACCGGTAATATACATTTAAAGCCTGTTTCCATTTCAATTTAGGCTCACGATTTGTGAAACTGTTTGCTGAAAAGTTGGCCTAATTGGGGAATAATTGAGGATTTACTTAAGGGTAGGGTTTATTTTCTACATACATCAGCGTAGTTAAAAGCTTTTACATTCAGAAAACGTATATTTTTAGTTTGCACTGTATCTGGATATGTTGTATATAAATAATAATTGAATTGCCATCTATTTGTACAGTATATGAGAGTCAATAGATATGAACATACTGAATAAGGAAGAATTCTTCTTCAAGAAATATTGTTATTATTATTACTATTATTAGTCTACTTCTTCTTCTTCTTCTTTTTCTTCTTCTTCTTCTTCTTCTTCTTCTTCTTCTTCTTCTTCTTCTTCTTCTTCTTCTTCTTCTTCTTCTTCTTCTTCTTCTTCTTCTTCTTCTTCTTCTTCTTCTTCTTCTTCTTACTCCACATTTATTACCAGTCAGTAATGTGTGTTGCATAATCCTTAACTTAAGAATGGAAACACTGCGATATAATATACTGACTTCGGCAATGAAAGAACGCTTGATCTATTTGAGGCACAAGGCTATAAACCTAATAGACACGCAGCAAGATATATAACGGCACAATGCAACACAGATAGAACTTGTACTGTGGAATTTCTAAACAGAAAACACAGAAGCATTACGAAGTCTCAAAAAGATCATGTGAAATCATCGCTGCACCTTACTTCGTGAAAAGTGTGTCTAAAAAAGGCATTACAATGTAAACTCGAAAACTACCCGAAACAATTATTAAACCGATATAATATTTGTTTAGTCTTCCATGATATAAGGGTATCTCTATCAATTGAAATTCGTCCGTTTAACCGGAACAAGCTTTGACTCTCTTATTTGTTTCACTTAAAAGTATCCAGACGAAACTTTGAAACTCAGCACATTACCAGTATAAATGATTGTGAAGACAATTATATTAACTGATGCTAAGTTACTATCGCTGGCATGAAGTTATCCGAAATGTTTATCGATTGGTCAATATTTATCCAATATTTTTTTCTAACCAATCAAATCATTGAAAAGTGTTCACTAGCCGAAATATAACCTGTGGTCAACTTATCCGAGTTTTATACAATTGGCTGCAGATAACCTTTACACTAGCGTAGCCTGTAATTGTCAGGATGTGTCTGGAAAATCAAGACTAAGGTCTAGATTCTCAATTGATTTAATTACCCTCCGCAAATTAGGAAAAATACTATTAACACGAACCGCACGCTTTAACCCTAATCCAATATATACCGATGAAAGCATTTATTCTTATACGAGATATTATATTAGAATGTCTTATATTTCAGTTTGAAATTATTTCAAGCAAACACGATCATCATTTTTACTGATTGAGTGCGTCGCTTGTAAGAGAGTCAGCAAATTACTCTATTTCTAAATGTACAAATTTTAATTGATATAATTCATGCTTCAGTAATTAGTTGATCATAGTTTTATACTTCAGCAAACATTTTTGATGATGACTTTGTCTACTTAATTCCTCATTAGTAATCAGCTGATTATTGTAGAAGTTCAATGTTCGATATCAATACTAACGTGATAGAACGATATAAACGTTTCTTTAATGTTCAAATTGTAATTGTTGTTGTTGTTGTTTATGTTGCTGTTGTTTGCAGATTGCTTGTCTGTGACATAAATCCTTGACAGTGTTACTATACGAAATAATAGTTACAAAGTTTACAGCGATCACTTTTTTATCACGAGGCTGTTTTTTATCTGGAGTCATAATTTTCTCGTGTAAGCAAATGCTGCTTTTTAACAAGTTTGATTTCCCTGATGAAACACACGTTATTCTGTATTTTCAGCGCGTGTCCGTGTTTGTGTCAGTGCTGACGTTGACGTCTATCTCTGTAGAGCGCTACCTGGCAATCTGTCATCCGCTACGTTACCACGGGTCGTATTTCAAGACGAAGCCAATCATAGCAGTCATTTGGATTGTTTCTCTCGCCACGCCATCCGTGGATTTTTACAACATGATCCTTGTGCATGACAGTGAGGTACGCCTTTATTCCAGGACTAATGTTCCTGGATCTTCTTACTTGGCGCAAAGCGCTGTGCGGCAGTTCCAATATATCGCCGTTACCGAGACAATTATAATTGTCAATTGTTTTGGTGTCTTTTTTTAGTCATTTGTGATAAAGATTCAGGAAAACTGAATACCTTTTAAAGGCGTTATCTAACCCTTCTATAAATGCCCCCGCCCCGAATTTATTTTGAAACAAACTGATATATTTATATACTAACATATAACACACAGCTATATATTGGTCGTATTTTTTTTTCTTTCATGAATATGTTATCGTCAATCACATGTCAAATCAATAATTATTGATCAATGACATCATAACCAAAGCATTTCCTTTTTTGTGTCGCCTGAAAAGACGACATATAGGGGTTACTTTTGTCGGCGGCGTCGGTGGCGGCGGTGGTGGCGGCGTCGGCGGCGGCGGCGTCGGCGGCGGCGGCGGCGTCCGCGTCCCATTTTCGCTTGTCCGGGGTATATCCCCTAAACTATTAGTGGTATCAACTTGAAACTTCATATGTACATATATCTAATTGAGGGCAAGTGCAGTGCACAAGAACTGTTACTCTTGCTTTCTTAGTTTTAAAATTATTGCCCTTTGTTAATTTTCATGCTTAAAGATTTGTCCGGGGCATATCTTAAAGAATATAAGAGGTATCAACTTGAAACTTCATAGCTAGATAGATCTCATTGAGGGCAAGTGCATTGCACAATAACAGTAACTCTTGCTTTCTTAGTTTTAAAGTTATTGCCCCTTTGTTAATTTTCATGCTTAAAGTTTTGTCCGCGGCATATCTTGAAGAATATAAGAGGTATCAACTTGAAACTTCATAGCTAGATATATCTCATTGAGGGCAAGTGCAGTGCACAATAACAGTAACTCTTGCTTTCTTAGTTTTAAAGTTATTGCCCTTTGTTAATTTTCATGCTTAAAGTTTTGTCCGCGGCATATCTTGAAGAATATAAGAGGTATCAACTTAAAACTTCATAGCTAGATAGATCTCATTGAGGGCAAGTGCAGTGCACAAGAACTGTTACTCTTGCTGCCATATTTTTAGAGTTATTGCCCCTTTGTTAATTTTCTTGCTTAGGTTTTGTCCGTGGCATATCTCGTAAACTATAGGAGGTTTCAACCTGAAACTTATTCCGTAGGTATATCTGATTGAGGGTTCAAATGCCATCTACACTTGAAAGTTAAATGGCAACATCATTGTCTCTAAATGAATAAAATGCCAATCTAACAGCTATAATGTCGACAGTAAATAATTCGTCAGGCGACACATCCGACTCGCGGAGTTCTAGTTTTTTGAACGCAACACTCAATGGCTATTGGCCAATAAACAATACAAAGAAGTTTGGCACCCAATGAATATTGATCAGTGAAATCATAACCGGTACATCCCATTTTCTTTGGACACATCCCTAAATGGCAATTAGCCGAGTCTAAAACCACAAGAAATACAGAGTCTGTTCAGCTGGGGAATAACAAGTCCCGATAGCTCAGAGGTAGAGCGGTCTCTTCGGGTGCTGAAGAGCGCTTGTATAAACCCAGGTCGAGTCAGAGACGTTAAATATTGAACCAGTAGTTCCCTGTCCTAGCGCTGGCATTAAAAGGGTATTATTGCCAATATTTGGTGAACTCAGTACTGGTTTAACTCCAGGAAAGTTGTAGCCCATGTATCGATGCCTTACACCGAGCATGTTTAATAACCAAGATGTTTCTACGCAAAGAGCTAGGGTATCGTACCCGGATCTGTTGTATCACAATATATTTTTTCTGGATTTGACTGTAAATTACAGTCACTTCTATTTCATGTCACTTATGGCATTTGTTACACATTTTTAATCGTGACGGTGTCAAAGCGAGGTAAAGCCATAATGGAGCAAACAGGCGTGGAACTCAAATACAACAACATCGGGGAATAACAAGCCTTTCTCAAACTATGTCTTTAAGCACAACGTTATAGCCTGCAACACTATTCCAATAAAACTGAATGGCAATATTTTGATACCAATATAAGAATATAAATCATCTAATATTATTAGTTCGCAATATATTGCAATACGGGGTTTGCATATTGCAATATATTGTGATTTGTAGTTATTAGATAATTGAAGCTTCTTTATGTCCCTCATATCTTTCTTTATTGAACAGATTCCAGAAAGCCTGCGACCATGGCTGACAGTGTGCGGGCCACGTGACGAGAATATCGAGATGGAGTTTAACATGTTCCTGGTCGTCGTCTTCTTCTTCATTCCATTGGTCATTATGTCCTATACATATGGAAAGATCGCCGTTTGTATCTGGTCATCAACATCGAGGCACAACACCATGTCTCAAAGTGAGTATGAAAGGCAGTCAAATTCATTTTAAGGATTCGCATTGACGCTTCAAGGGTAAATTGACATTTTGAGCGGAGCATTTAAGATCACATGAATATCCGCGTAATGAATGTTAATTCTTATATTTGAAAGTTTTCTGCACATTTATTGTTATTACTGTTTTTCTCAAATTCTTTAAATATCGCTTATGTTTTACATACAAAGGAAAATTGCGCGCTGTGTGAAAATCCTCCCCTTTTGAACTGCTTCGCACAAATGCAATTCTATCATTACACAGAAAATAGTTCTGTTATTTTGTATCGTATTCTATCTTTATTTCATCTTTAAAAAACAATTAAAAGGACATCTGCCTCACATTTTTCATTTAATAACAGCTCATGTCTATTTTTCAAGCATTTTGACAAACTTTAGCTTTTACTAAAACTCGACAAGTCATTGTGTGCTTGCACAAGGGAAAGAAAATTAAATTAAAATGATATCAAACGAGTTTATCCCACTCAATTAAGTAAAACATTTATTGCAATTCGTTATTATACGTTACTTTATTTCAAAACAGTCCAACTCGAGGGGTGAAAGCGAAAAGGTTCTAAGTGACATTAAATAAAGAAGCAGATAGAACCTTTTCGCTTTCACCCCTCGAACTGTTCTTCTTTTGTACGTTTATTGTATAATTTTTAAGGTTTACATCCACTCGATTTGTATTCCTGTCACCTTCATTCTTCACAACGATGAGTTAACTTACTGAAATTTTATATAGTTTTCGAGCGTCAGCCAAGTCGGATAAAAAGCAAACAATATTGTGTTTGAAAAACAACAATTATATCCGAATTTGTTTAGAACGGATCCTTTATTCCATTTCTAATCATGGTTTGAATCTCACAATTCAGTTTAATAACAGTGAACTCGTATAAAGTAGAACATTTATCGGCCCTGGCCGCGAAACTGTTATCGCTGTTTCATGAAAATAATTGCGGTAATTTACTAAAATATGTATTACTCGTCTTTGTAAACACTTGCTTTATCGTAACGTTTGTTATTGTTTTGATAGGAAACGTGCAATGCGCATGCATAGTTGCATAATAACTTGGTCACCGAAATTACTACGCCAGACATTCGTCGGGGGAGGGGGTATTCATGCGAAAATTTACGTCACATCAGATGAACATAAAAGTACTAGGGAGTGTAATAGAAATATTTCAAACTAAGCAGTATAGAAACTTATCCGACAGAAATGCATTACATATCACAAAAAGCAAAAATACAATTCTTAATGGAAACATTGCACCTTTAAAATAAGTAAAAATAGATTGTTCGGGCTGAACATTTGAATATCTATTTTTAGATATTATTGTTGGTGCTTGTGCATACACTTTATTAGTTATTACATTTGGTACAAGTGAGTGCATAAACATGATGTAGTACTTCTATTCTAAAATTAGAACTCGGCATTCTATTGAAAGCAAAATTTGTTTGATTTTTGTCGCTTCATTTTGCAATTTTAGTACTGATTATAATATCAATTGTACAGAACGAACAGTGTACCATTAATTTGCATTTTAATATGTTTATATAAGCCTTTATGATAGGGTAGTAATGAATACCAGCAAAGCAGCAATATTTCCACACAGTATTGCAATTATGAATATATCTTTCAGCGTAAGATCCATACCTTTATGACCTTAACGTCCCAAAATGACCTCGTGTTACCCTGATGACATTAAGAGGTTATGTCCCGAAGCTATGACAATTAAAACAACTAAAATCTATTGAGCATGGATAGTATTCATAGCGCTCTTAAATATATTTATGATCGATATAGCAAATCGGATGGCATGGTATAGATAACATACCTATGCAGTAAATTAATTTAATGTTGTCAAAGGTCAGGAATGGCATAGAGAGGGGCAGTCCCAATTGTTATGATGGTTGAATGTCACTACTGCCACACTGTTACGCTGTTACCAGTCTACCACTCCACTATCTCAATCTCCCGCTAACGTAAACGTCACACAGACGTCACCCGGATGTCGACAACGGCGTCACACAGACACCACATAGACGCATCGACGTCACACAGACGCCGACCACAGGAAATACAGGCGTCACTTAGACGTCAACACGGACGTCACTCAGAGGCCAATCCAATACACGTCCCGACTCTCGATGTCCACGATAGGATATATCAACGCCCACCTAGGCGTATCCGTCCTCAGCACCAGCCTGTGTTACCGGTACAAACACGAGGTCCACTGACATCCCGCCCTGTTAGCGTCCGGAAGCCCAACTACGTTGAAAACGTCCTCTGACGTCATGAGCCCCAAAACGTCAATGTAACCATAACGTGGCAACCATAGCAAACGATGTTCTGCTGTTTACGTATAACCTGACATTCAAAATTACGACATAAGTCATACTATTTACTATATCATTGCTTACCTAAATTATATTTAACAAGCATGATTATACACTTTTACTCTCAACAATCATGCAAAGCAAAACAATAAAATGTCGGTTCATTCCCCGTCAAGGCAAAACTGTGAGAATCTAAACAATTATAGTTTAACACGAATGAAAATAGCTCTCTAAATAATTATATGAGCAAATAAAGCTTACAACGCTTACTTGCAATATAAAAACCTGACAATTGCAAAGTACATGTACAAGAGACAATATTTAACTGTATTTACAAACCTAAATTGTAATGCAAGAATGTCTATAAAACAATTATAATGTAATGGCACTTACCCTGGTATCAGGTGTTAATAATACTTATATATGATGACGTAAAAATGGTCAGAGCAGTGAAAATTGGTCAAGTGTTACCGTATCGTGTCGATACAATACTACCTAATGATTGATTTTAAATCAATGTTTAAACTAGTACAAGCAAATTGTATTAAATAATAATACCATAATATAAATGTTAAAAGAGATTTGTGACAAATGTGTTATTACCATATGATTGACTTAGGTTGCATATTGAATACAAACCCATAACTATTAACATAATTATATACTCTTATAGTGATGGAAGCAAAATTTGCTTCGAACGTTTGCGAATTGCATTATGAACCCACACACAGTGCACCATGTGAAATTATAACAATGTGTAGTTGATAACATTGTCATGCCACTCTCTCTAACAATGAATATAAAAATCCCAACATTTTTTATTAATAAGTTCTCTTAGTTGGTATATTTAGAATTGTCTTTACGATATTAAGGATGAAAAATAGAAGCGGTCGCTTAAAACGAATTACACTGTTTGTTCTTTGTTTTGCAATTTCTGACAAATAGATGCCATAAATCCTAAGAACGAAACATGAAATGTGGCCAATATATATTATTTTTCTCCCAGAACTAATGCGTTAACAACAAGTTAGTGAAGTGTTAAACATATTTTGATTGCCGCTAAATACAAATACTCTCATCCGAAATACTTTAACTTGAAGTCACTTTAAACAGAAAAGGCAAAAGTATTTAAGTGGAGAATACGTCATTGGTCAATTATAGTAATGCGTGCTAAGCTATCGTCATCCACAATACAAATCAGAATCGATATTGTCCTCACTATGGTTGGAAATTGGACACTCCTCAATTCATTTATATGTTAATTGCACCAACCTTACGCTTACACCAATGACCACATCAACGTGGCCCTCGCGGATCAGACGGAGGGCAGATGGCACGTATCCCTCCTTTAATGGAAATAATCGCGCTGATATAAAAATTCCTCAAAAGTAGACGAATGTTACTAGTCACGCGATATCACTGGACAAAGAAATAAGCGAATAGCTGTACTCTGTTCTTAAACAAATTCGGTCCGATTTTCGCACTGAGCCATGGGTGTCCTTTTTATTCATATTTGTTTTGGATTAATCAATATATGGGCAAAGTACATAAAATCAATATAATGATTAGAAAGATTGTTTCAATTGTGTAAACGAATTCCTTAGTTTTTAACAGCAACAAAGCCTTGGCAATAGAGCGTCTGACTTCGGGACGTAAACAGTTATGAGTTCGAACCCTGTATTATGTGTCTCTTGTTTTCTTTTGGCTTTTTGTTAATTTAATACAACTGACAATATAATGATATTAAAACATTTGGTGTTCGCACATATTTGTGGGCCAATGACAATTGAGAATTTACCCTATTTACTGCTTCTCCATATCATGTAGAGCAGATCTGACGTTGCTACAAACATGTATTGTCGTTAAGAGTAGTGTGTCGATTTACATAATTTGGTAAGGTCGTCTATTTTGCATTGATCGCTCTGCCCTCTACGCATGCGCGAAATTACTATGATTGACAGTTAAGGGTGCCGTTTTCTGGAAGCAGTTAAAGCTTACGTTATTAACCCGAATTTGAAATAGATTTGTAATCAGCTTTCAAATCGTATTGACATCTATTCAGTGCACAATTGGCTAGTGGGTCAACTAAGTTCGAACACCAAATAAGTTAGAGTTCATTTTGGCGATCTATAGAAAACTGAACGAGCTTGTTCGGCCTGCTGCCTCGCTGTGCTCGCTCCAATTTCTGTAAATCGCTAAAATGAACTCTCACATATACGTACATGCTGGTAAAATTATCTCATCAATCTAAACAGTAAGGTCTTAAAACCGTTCTTGTCATGAAGACAAAGTTTGTTCTTTATACAACTTCAGATTAAATGTGATATGTCATGATATATTTTCATTTCGTACTGGTAATCTGAAATAAGCCAAACATTTATCCCTCTTTTTAGTACACGATATTGAAATGTAGTGAAAAGACTTTGTAATAAAATGAAACCTAAAACCTAGTTAGAAGGTTCGAGAAATTAATCAATGAAACCTTCGTTAATGGGATAAATGTAAATATACTAAACCCTTAGTGCGAGTGCTATGTTTTAACCGGATTGGTGCAATGCAAAATAGCCTGACGCTGTAAGACAATTATTATGGCCTTAAAGGAAGTCATGATCTGTACCATTATATGAAACCTTTTCAAGAATTAATTTCATATATGGCCGTATAAGTACTTTGCTGATACTTTTTGCTTTGCTTTACTTAAACTAGTCTAGCATACAATGGTACCAATACAAATATGAATCCTTTTAAACAATTTATCGCGAGTTTGCCCAACAATATTTTAAACGCCATTCTCATTGTTAATAACGCCTTGAATACGTTTGTGTAGAAAGGTATTGTGCGGAAAAATCTACCACATACCAAGCACGTATCCAGCAATCCAATTACGAAGACGGTCTTTGACGGTCATCAATTTGTCTTTGCCAATACTCATAGACCATTGTGAACCAATATTTCAACTTTGCGTGACGGACCGATTGTGAATAAGTGGCGTTTTGTCCTAATTTAGAAACTTGAGTGTATAGTCTAACATTAGATGCAAACAAAACATAAAATGCAATAATAATAATAATAATAATAATAATAATAATAATAATTAATAATAATAATAATGATACAGAGCTGGGGTGGGATATCTCATTTCAGATTTACAGAACGAGTAGACTACAGAACATCAAGTCCATTTGAATACCGTGTATTGACAATACATGCATAAAAACCGTTTGATTATCGGGTACTTAAAAAGGGGATACATTTTTAGCTCATTTCAGATTTACAGAGCGAATTTACAATATGACAATGAGTCCTTTTGAATATCGTTTACCAAATAAGAGGGTTTATGTTTCACTTCAGATTTACAGAAAGAATCGGCAATAGAATATCTACAAGTACGACGCAGGACAGCTAAGATGTTGATTGTTGTCGTCATCACGTTTGGACTCTGTTATCTTCCAATTTATGTTCTAAATATTGCCAGGTAAGGTCAGTTTAACTTAAAAAATCCGACCAACAAAAACGCTAGTTATCTGATAGCTCCATTAATCTTAATGATATTTTTGTCATACCAATTATGGTATCATTTTGAAAGTTATTTGGTTGTTGATTATAAAGATGTAAAATAAATGGCAAAAAGTTAAGTTATTACAGTTTAGAGACGTACAGGCTTTTTTGCGGTTGCCATGATAGCCTCCAAGAACTATCCACACCATCGCTGCAAATGAACACCATTACATACCAGAAACCAAACTTTACCAAGAAACGCTCTTAACTTAAAACTCACAGACATAGCTGAATGAATTGTACTATAGTGGTTTAGCGGTGTTTAAGCTTACCTTTAAACTTAAACGCATATACCATCAAAAGCCTATAAAACGCCTAAGATATGCGAAATTGATATAATTGACAGGTATACAAATGCCCTAGATGGTCTGAGAGGAAACCGAGTCGCCGTGCTGTGTATGTACTGGACGGCCAGATTTCTATGTTATTTCAACAGTGCCGTAAATCCGGTTATATATAACTTCATGAGCGGTAAGTTAATTTTATAACTACTTTGATTGGTAGTAGTCTAAGATCGGCTTTAGGGCTATTGGTCGATCCATTTGTCAGTCATTCAGTCCACGTCTGTCCGTTTATGCATGCAAAAATGCTAGTTCATTCTGCATTTAATAGCAAGTTAGCCATTTAGTTTTTAATTAAACACAAATGTTCACCATAGTAGTACAATGTGTCGCGTGTAACATCAAAGTCTGAAAGACAACTCGATATCACTCACTTCCATATGTTTATTTTACAATTGTTGAATATGCCTACTAATTGCTTGTCACTCAGCAACTTCTGCAGATAAACCATACAAACTTAAGCAATTTAAAGCAGCTCTCTGTGTACTGGCAAGTATATTGTTTTATGTTTACAAATACAGAAATAAATGAAGGGTTGAATAAGGCCTTTTGAACTATCACATTACCCTATTTCCTGATAGCAAAAAGATAGCTTCGTTTTAAAGCATTTTCAAACAACCTGAAAAATAATAATAACAATACACATAGTGATACTGACAACTTTCGTTTTTAAATTTCAAAACTCAAGTTTTATGAGTAATAACACCACAATTTTAAAGTGTGTTTATATCTTGAATAAAGCCGTCTCTTTATTATCTGTCATCAATGGTGTAATGTATATGATCCACGTCTGCTGACTTAGAGTTCCCGTTCGAATCCTGATTACCTACGGAATTATTCTTATTTAAAAAAGGCCATGATCGGTTGTTTTAATGTAACTTAATATAAAAAAAAATCAGAAAAGTTTGAAATACTTATCAAGGTTATAAGTTAACTTATTTTTTCTACTGTTTTATTTTTTATCTTTTTTATGATTGTATTCAGAATTATTTTGTTATGTCTTAACTTATAAGCAAACTATATATTTTTAATTTTCGAAATATTTATATTTGGTTACATAAAACAGCCGATAATAGGCCTTTTAATAATTACAATCCACATAATAATCATGTATTGGATAGAGTTGTGTAGGTCAAACATCAAGGTCACAGAGGTTTAATTTGATTTAAAGGAAATAATATAACTTACACATACACATAACAGGTAAAAACTATGTTAATCTATCAAATGTTATAATTGTAATATCTAGATTATATAAGAACGCAGCTTAGGTTCGTTTTTTTGTAATTTCATATAGCGAGAAGTTTCGCTGACCAAAACATACTTCTGCCCACTTCTTACAAATTATTTTACAATGCTGACAGAGAACGTTACACTCGCATAAGTGCCGACTTGGCATATTTTATCTCGAAATCAGTTCAAACTCTTCCAAAGCTTTCAATTTAATGAGTTAAATGGCTTCTGGAAATCTCCCAGTGATGAAGTAATAACAGCAGCTATTTATTTTGCCGTCGGCGAATGAAAACAGACGGTCAGCTATGACATTATGTTAGGATCTGCTTTCGACACTAAACTGTTTCCCAAGGTTATAGTCGAAAAGTATAGACAATGTGCGTATAACAATTTTTTTTTTTTTGTATGCTTCAGTGAAGTTTCGGAAGCAATTTAAGACGGCGTGTCACGGCTGCTATGTCCATTTGCGTTGCTGTTGCTGTTGCTTCAAGAAGACGAGACGATGTAAGTATTAATTGATCGATTGAAAACTTGAAAGGGAAATGATTAATCTGTATAATATGACTCAATTTAAATAAATACCTATATGTTCAGCCAATGAAATCACATATTGGCTCCCAGTTAGTACAACGTTTCATCGTTAAGACTTGCACTTTTATAACTGAAACAAAATGACGTCATAATTTGGTACCGCCTACAAATGAATGGATTTGCTATTTTCACTCTTCTTTACCATTAAGAATCTAAACAATATGTTCCATCTATACCATAACACCGCAACCGCGACTTAACATTATATTCAAACTTATCTTAGTAACTGTTAGGTCTAGGTATTTGTCAAGTACAAACGATGTGAATGTGATGAATTTATGCGCAGCCTGATTTTTGTAACCTACATAAGCGTTCTAGGCTAGCGTACGCCAGGTATGAAATTGATGAAGTAGCCTTGTTCTACTCCAGTGGCCAATAATCTCTGAATTAACATTTTATAGTTAACAAGCACGACAAATAGGTTTTCTACGGGTATTTCGATTTCCTCTACAAAGTAAAATTACACTCTTGCGCAGCACCGTGCCAACGAGAGTGATTTAGCATAAGTTATTATAACTCACATAACATTAGTTGTAAAAACGTAAAAGTTATAAAAAATAATCATCAAAGAACGGGTAGTGGAAAATGTTCATTATAGTCTCCAGAATGCATTTTAAAAATCAGAACATTCATCAAACACGCGCCGCATCTTCTGCACATAAGTTCTATCCTCATTACAATAGTTACGGGAACGTAATGTATTGGTTACTACATATTATTGAATAATTCACATTCTTTGCAAACATGTCTGGCTTGATATTAAATAACCATTCTGGTGAAAACCATCAGAGTGTTGAATATATACATATTGTCTGAAAAGTGCTGCTTGTATTCATAAACGAAATATACAAATGACTGTAAAAAATGTTTTTTAGATATGTTTCGTTAATGTGAGCAGAAAGTTCTAATTGTGATATCCTTTTTCGCTATATGAACGAGAGGAAAAAGTAAAACATATTACATTAAAGCTCACATTAAAGCTCACATAGTATCACGTACAATAAAAATATGTACTTAATCTTATTTACATCCAGGCCTTATAGTTTTTCCTTTAGTTCAAGTTTAGACATATCAATTGTTAATGATTCTGAAGGACGGAGCGAGCAAGCCCTTCTTAGTTCATAAGAATTTACACAATATGTTCTAACTTACTCATATTATAAAGTGATTTTTCTGCGTGTTGGGAACCACGTGTGTTAAGTTGTAACACGGCTATTTTTAGCGATTAAGCGTGGTACTTTTTGAAGGCCCAATAGGCGATTCCATTGGCTTGAAATGTAGGTTATAATCTGGAATATATATGTTTCAGATCAACGAAGAATAACTTTTCTTTTTCTGTTTCAGATCGCCGAAATTTAACTCACTTGCATACGCTGAAAAGGTAAGCTGTGTTAAAAACGTTAGAAATATTAACACGATGCTTAAACTAGGTTTTAGATACGTATACATAGACTTAAGAGGATAAACATTACCCTGCCAATTTAACATACGATAAATACTCATTTTCAACCTGCTTGTTCGTGGAAGGCGAGTTATTTTAATTGCCCTGGTGTCAGGATGCCATTTTATCAAGAATCCTGTGACATAAGTTATTTGGTAATGCAATGTTTTTAGTTTTTTGATATAATCATTTGCCTCAGTAATGCCTCACCTATTCAAATAATACAATTGAAAATTCGATTATTGACGTACAACGCACCTCTAACGCTGCTATTTAGTTGATCCTATAATTCCTTTGAGATTGCATTGATAAAATTACCATCGTTCCAGTCCAATGTATCAAGGTCAAAAAACGATATGGCTAAGGTAAACGTATTTCATTCTGATATGCACTGATTGATTGACGCTTTTATGAGAGCTTTGAATTATCTTTATTTGTGATTTATGTTTACACAAAACTATCATTATTTGTATTATCATTTGAATGATTTTGTATTGCTGATCTATAATGACCTCTCTAATCAAATATACATAAGGTACATTCGACGTAGTGCAATCCACGAGGCACTGTTTTAGGGGATACACAACAAGATTATCCCTAACTTGCATCGGAATAAACTGTTTTGATGACTTGTTCAATGAATTAATGGCCTAAAGTATATTGCGTCACACAAGCCATTTTTAATTTATAGCTACACTTTGTTTTCCATTGGTTTTCTATGTGCCCTGGCGCATGTGGGAAACCTGTCTTTTTTGTTTACTAAAGTTGACTTGCTAAAACCGTTGCAATGGAAAGTGTTACGATAGGCTAATACATCTGCTAAACGCTACTGTTTTGTTAGTCGGGAATTAAATTAGGGAATTTAAGATCCATGAAATCTTTTGTGTATAAGTTCTTTACACTTGCATGACCAGTAGGTTCCACGTGTGAGTGAAATGGTTGTAGGCAATCTAGGAAACGACCGGAAATGTATCCCATAAAATGTGTATAGTCGATCTAAAAATATACCGGAAATGTATCCCATAAAATGTGTATAGGCGATCTAAAAATAGACAGCACAGTTTTCAACTAAAATGTGTATAGGCGATATAAATGTATGCCCTGAAATGGGTACAGGCGGTATAATAGTTGACCAGACATCTATGACCGGAAATGGGTGTAGGCGATCTAGTAACAGACCTGACACATATGCCCTGAAATGAGTGTAGGCGATCTGGTAACAGACCGGACACATAATGATATGCCCTAAAAGTTGGAGTAGGCGATCTAGTAACAGACCGGACACATATACCATGAAAAGAGTGTAGGCGATCTAAAAATAGACAGGACATTTATGCCCTGAAATGGGTGTATGCGATCTGGTAACAGAGCGGACAGTTATGCCCTGAAATGCGTGTACGTGATCTAGAATTATATCGGACACTAGATGTCTTGAGATGGGCGTGGGCGATCTCGAAATAGACCGGATAGTTATGGTCCTCTAATAAGTGCGATCTTGTTCCCCCAGCAGGGCACAAATATGCAATTCCAACTATCGATATGTGCTTCAACCTGACGAACTAAACATATGACTATACATCAATATCACTGAATGGGGGAAAGAGATGGTGAACGAGCATGCATATGTCATGGGCGGACAATGCATTGTTTTAATGTGTAATGATATCCATTCTACGCTGTCACTGCCAACATGGAAAGAACATGATGCATGATTGAATGCACGAATGAATGAATGAATGAGTGAGTGAGTGAGTGAGTGAGTGAGTGAGTGAGTGAGTGAGTGAGTGAGTGAGTGAGTGAGTGAGTGAGTGAGTGAGTGAGTGAGTGAGTGAGTGAGTGAGTGAGTGAGTGAGTGAGTGAGTGAGTGAGTGAGTGAGTGAGTGAGTGAGTGAGTGAGTGAGTGAGTGAGTGAGTGAGTGAGTGAGTGAGTGAGTGAGTGAGTGAGTGAGTGAGTGAGTGAGTGAGTGAGTGAGTGAGTGAGTGAGTGAGTGAGTGAGTGGGTTTTTTTTTATTTGGGTGGGTGGATGGATGGATGGATGGATGGATGGGTGATTGAATGATTTAATGAATGAATGAATGAATGAATGAATGAAAGAATGAATGAATGAATGAATGAATGAATGAATGAATGAATGAATGAATGAATGAATGAATGAATGAATGAATGAATGAATGAATGAATGAATGAATGAATGAATGAATGAATGAATGAATGAAAGAAAGAAAGAAAGAGTGAGTGAGTGAGTGAGTGAGTGAGTGAGTGAGTGAGTGAGTGAGTGAGTGAGTGAGTGAGTGAGTGAGTGAGTGAGTGAGTGAGTGAGTGAGTGAGTGAGTGAGTGAATGAATGAATGAATGAATGAATGAATTATTGATGATTGTGTGATTGATTGATTTAGTGATTGAATTAGTGATTTAATGAATGCATGATTAAATGCACTTTTTGACAAGATTTGCTTCGATTATATTTCTGTTAATTGAAATAAAATGCAGTATTTGCGGTTTTATATAAAAGAGAGACGTGTTTGGTATCAAAATTCATAGAATATTTTGAATCTCTGCAATATATTTGAATTAAAAAAAGGTATTTAAATCCGTATTACATCACTTGAACAAAATATGTCCACAGGTTAAGTAAATTGCAGAGATTTGTAAACCCCTCCCCCTATCCATCTGGCAGATTTCCTTTTTACGTCTGCTCTCTGATTGGCTGAAGGCAATACCGTAGCACATAGCGATTGGATAAGGTACGTAGTCACGCCCCCAGCGTATTTCGGGGTCGTGATGGAAACCCGTCTATATGACCATGTTTGGGTAGATCTTTTAGTGTCGGATCCGTGTTGAAGTGGTAACACACTTGTCTGTTTACCTAGGGGTCTCAGGTCGAATTCTCGCCGCATCACTGAAACATACTTCTCGTTCTCCGGGAAGAACGTTAAATGATGGTCATGTGTGACAGTGCTTTACACTTGCGTAGGTTAAAGAACCAGGGTAGGTCTAACCAGGGTAACATTCTGTCGTTGTCTGTGCCTTAAGCTCCAAAAACCTAAGTGGAATAACAATCTTATTACCGAATGGACCTTGCCGAGTACGAGTATAAATAAATACACAATAAAACCATCACCTTTAATTGATATTTCCTGGCCTATAGATACAGCTGTCTTCTATGACACTGGTGTCACTGCATTAAAAGTACTCCCCCGCACCGCACACTTAAAAAAATAAATTATACACCTAATTCAATGCATCTAACGTAACCACATAACTGACACAAGAGGGATTTCTACCATTTTGATCGAAACGCGCACGTTTTTTCTGATAAATCATATAAAAGACATCTTCATTAAAATCAGGTTCTTTATTTAACAATATGAAAAAGTTTTAACATAAGTTTGGCTATGTTACTCCCAAGCAATGTCAACTTCGAGACAATATTGATACGGCGAATATAAGTAACCTCCATTTAACGCATATGCGGAAATTAATAGCTTGTTTTCTGTATTTTATTAGCCTTATGCTATATCAATTAAAGTTAAAATTAGATTATAATTATAATTAATATTTCTTTCACTAAATAATTAATCTTTAAATCATATTTCTTGTTTACATAGTTGATATATTTTCAACTTTATGTTCCCATTATGATAGCCTTGATTATTTTGTTTAACTTACAAGTAACTCTCTAAAAACAATTTCACATTTAAAATGTCATCCTTTATTCAATTTGAAATTTTATTAAATAATAATATTATTTTGCGAATTTAATTGCGTTGTTAAGATTGCACGACTGTTTTTACTGATTGTAAACCAATTAGTTATCTTTATTTCCGCCTATGAAAGAACATTATACTTCATCCTAGCGGTAATAAACTTGTTCAGTCCGTAAACTTGAGTGGGCGTTTATACTATTGGCCCCGATCCCCGATAGAGCCACTCCGGCATTTAAACTTCCCGCTATTATGACGTCAAGCAATATCGTTCTCAGCGAGAATATAACGTTAGCGGGTTTAATGGCGGTGTTTACTTCCTGATATCGTACAAAAATCGCATAAGTATCGAATTAATAGTGATATTATCGCCTTTCATAAGGTAAAGACAGATGAAAACAATTCCATTTAATGACAGACAATGATTCATCGGCTAATGCGTGGCCTGAAGATGAATACTCGGACACTATTAATGATTCGGTTTGAAAATCAAAATGATCAACGATAAACAAATCAAAATGTTTGGCAGCCAATCCTGACTAAGTTTCAGGTGATGTTAACATTTTCCAGGACTAAATCATGCCTGAACACTGTGTGTGAAGTGATGTGAGAATGGAATGCTGATCCAGAGAACAACTAGCCCAAGGGTCGATGGGCGTTTTAATTGTGAATGACAGTAACAGTTTAAATTGACTCATTATGCGATATGAGAAGCTTTCATATCTGAGTATTTTCCTTGTGAAAGCATAATTGTGGATGGTCGTCTCGCCGTAAAACAGTACAGAATGACTGGAATGAAAGATTCAAATCCATGGAAAGTGTTGATGGCTGCCTACTCTGTCAACGCTGATGCTGGAACTTCAACATTTATGTTGACAAGCGTGCAACACTGTGTCACAGGTATTAAAAATAAATTAATTATGCATTTCCACATCAAAATATTCATTCCAATAATAAAATTATATTCTATGTTTAACTTTAAATCCCAAATCTATTTTCAGATGGATTTACCTCTATTTTCTGTCAGTTAATTTCTTAGATTTAGGAGGGTTCGCCAGGGTTTATGGCTTGTTGGGTCCATCTTGCCTTTCAGGCTAATGAGGCTAATTACCAACACACGTTAAATGCAACATTATGCCTTAAGGCCAAATAAAAATACCTCCATTTCCGGTAACCCGACGGACCCTATTTTTTCCTCGCCGACCCTTAGATCTTTTTTAGGCATTAAAGTAAAAAATCATAAATTAAATATATCATCGTTATTTTCGTTGTTTCCCTGTCTCTGTTCCCGGAGAATAAACTTTCATTCCTGATATGTATTACCGAGACATTTGTCAACAGGAAAACAAAATGGCGGAGTTCGGTCTGTCCAATGTCTTGGTAAACACTTGTTTATGGTCCAAACATGTGATTGATCACAGGAGACACATTTTTCTGCCTTTATGATGAAAATATTTAGGATATACGGAAGTTCGAGTGTTATTTATCCATGTTCAAAATGAAACTTTTTTTTCTTACGATTAGGCTTTGCGTATATCATGCAGGCTAGCTACCAGGTTCCAATACACATTTCATTAATCATAACATTAATTTATCCGTAATTATCAATGGTTATTTATTTCGCCTAATTTAAATCCCATAAACTGAAACCCAAACACCTACGAAAGTCAACAACACATTTATTTGAAAGAAATACTGTAATGTTTGACTGATGGTGTGCCGGGATTATTTCATCCAATTTCGTTAGTGACTCTCCCCAACTCCTCGCATAGTTAATTGGCATTAGGTGTTAAATACAAGTAACCAATTACAATCAATGGCATTATTGGGCTTCAATTTCAAGTAAGCTATGATGTGTTAATTGATGTTGGTACTCCATTTGTAATTTAATGATGTAAAAATTTCATGCAGCACAAAACATTGCATCGTTTTTTACAAAATTCTGTCAAGTCTAAATTTTGGCCAAGGATTGCAACTTTAAAATACAAGCAAATCTAAAATGTTTCACCCTGTGTAGAAGCAGAAAATGACAAAGCCTTCTATAGACTGAGAAATATTTTTTTATCATTTCTGTCAAAAAGTAGTTTAGAAATTATTGTCAGTTTTTTGTTTGTTAATATTAGTTTTGACCCGTCATGGCCGTGGTTACTCATATGAGAACCCTGTTGAAGTAACGTTGTCCCACACCCTGACATTGCAATTGAGTATCAGAAATGAAGAATGCCAATTTAAGATAAGGTTTCGATTGTAAGTTTAAGTTCATTTTTACTTGAATAACAAACCATTTCGTCTATGAATTTCAACATGTCTAAATGCAAACTCCTCATGCCTCCTACAAGTCTGCCGATCTCATTGTTCAAATACATGCGCATGTGGGTGAAGGTGAAGCTCGCAATATTGTCGTTGTAATATGATTGAATTTAGAGGTCTTTTTTTCCTACTGAGTAGTCTCCTATCTGAATGAATGAGTGCTTGATATATTACTTTATTGCATTTAACGATTACTTTTAGTATGATCGCATGATTTTTATAATTCCCGTTTGTCCAGGGTGTCCATGTTTTAAACATGTCACCGGGTACATCAGTTAAACATTACAACTCACTACCATGTGAAATTGTTCAGTAAAAACACTTTGTGGAATACAAAAACATATGAAAAACAACCATTTTTTAGTTGGACTGAATATCAGGTTAGTTTAGCTAATAATGCAGGAAAAGGCACCATTTGCACTACAGTTGTAGGTAAATCTCGACTTAGGGAGGGGACACACCCCTCCAAAACCAACCCTTTAAGTCAGTCCCGACAAGCCTTAGGCAAATCCTGGCGGAAACCCTGTTTAGTACTGTACTCATTATGTTACAATATTAAGTAAAGCAGGCCTCTACCTTAAAGGTAGCCTGAGGGTACCATTTTTTCAGTAGAACTAATCATTTCTTACATTTTGGTATAATTTTCAGCAGCGTTTTATAAAATAACTATGATTTTTTAACAATAATACTGATGTTAAACTAAATTAAAGCTGGACTCTCACACATTGACTGTTTTAACAACTTTTTTTAATTTTGTCTTTTAATTTGTGAATTTTGGCGTAAATATTCCGGAAACCAGTGTTGTAAGACTACTGACAAAAAATCATGCAAAAATTGGCTCATTTCAAGACAAAAAAAGTTGTCAAAACAGTAAATCTGTGAGAGTGCAGCTTTAAGCTAGGTATAATTCTCAGCCGTGTTGTGACAAAACACCACCTATTGTTTGCTTCCCTTGCTTAAAATTGTGAAGGGAAGTAACTGCTGCGTGATTTGTGTACAGTACAGGTTTTGATCTCAGCATTTTTGCAATATTAAAAATTCCTGATCAATTTGTTGACTACATTCATGACTGTCACTTTTATCCGGTAAATCCCCATCTTTAATTTTCGGAAAATTTAAAACTCTTGATAGTCACTTTTTTATTAAATAATGTTGCAAAAAATGCTGTATGTTTAACCCATAAATAGGGCTACCAAATAACTGGTTGGACCACAAGCGTTTTAAATTTGGTAGTCCTGCTGGCTACCTGATGGAATGGGTTAAGGCCTGTTAAGCCATGAAATTTTAAACTAAAGTAGTATTGATGTGTTCATTTTTACCTCTTTTTTTTGCAGATACATGTAGCTGTTGGTTATCGACCTGACAAAAGATCATGCCAGAAAGGATCATCTCTGTCTACACAAATTATTTCTACAAGAGCCTCAAGCCAGCCCACTTTCAGTCAATGAAAGACATGTACATCGTATATATGTGGAACTATGCGGACTTACCTTAATGGGTACCCACAGGATATAGTGAAGACAAAAGTGGAGGCACTTAGACTTCTACAGGTGTGGTCACTATGAGTGACAGCAATGTGGAAGTAAGATAGCAAAATGATGTTCTTCCTATCCAGAGGAATCTTCAGCACAACTCTTGTCAACAAAGAATCTTCAGCACAACTGGTGTCAACAAAGAATCTTCAGCACAACTCGTGTCAACAAAGAATCTTCAGCACAACTCGTGTCAACAAAGAATCTTCAGCACAACTCGTGTCAACAAAGAATCTTCAGCACAACTCGTGTCAACAAATAATCTTCAGCACAACTAGTGTCAACAAAGATGAGCAAGCAACACCTGAATCGAACACCCTCTTTGCATCAAAACAAACAATATATTGGCAGTATTGATTGCAATTACTAGGACATTCATTTGAACATACATGATTGGGCATCCAGACGTTTTCCCCATTCTCCCACTCTGCATTTATTCATTAATGAGTTTTATATATTTGTTACAGCAACAAACAGATAGATACAATATTTGCCTAAATAATATTTTTTGTCTTTTGAGTTTTAATTTTTATACCCCAACCACTGACTTGGTTTTTGGGGATATGTTTGTAGGTATCACTTTGTCCTGTCTGGCTGTTCTGGGACATGTCTATTTCTCTCCATAACTCCATATATACAAATATGAAATATATATATATATATGTGTTTTTGAGGTATTGACTTCAAACTTCATACACATAAAGACTGTGTTTGCACAAGAAACATTATTTTGTGATATTGCCATATGATTATTTCAATAATTTTTACTTCTCTCTATATATTTTTATCCCCCGCCGAATCGAAGATTTCGGGAGGGGGATATTGTTTTGGCTCCGTCCGTCCGTCCATCCGGTACCATATCTTGGTAGGCATTGATCAGAAAATGATCAAACTTGGTCAGAATGTTCCCCTTGATCATATCTCGACCACTTTTAAAAGTGGGGCGCATGGGATCAAAAACTAGGTCAGTAGGTCAAATCTTAGAAAAATCTTTGGAACATACTAGAGGCATTATAGTTTATACAAGGTCAAATATTCATGAAACTTAATCAGAATGTTTTCCTGGATGACACTTTGGTCGGAAATAAAACTGGGCCACATATGGTCAAAAATTAGGTCACTAGGTCAAATCTTAGAAAAATCTTGTCCGGAATCATATCATGGTAATGATTGGTCAAGTTATGTTAAAAATTGGTCATGATGTTAACCTTGATGAAATATGGACCACTTAAAAAAGTGGATCACATGGGGTCAAAAACTAGGTCAGGAGGTCAAATCTTAGAAAAATCTTAGGAACATATTAGAGGCATTATACATGGTCAAATATTCATAAAACTTAATTAGAATGTTTTCCTTGATGAAATCTTGGACTTATTTAAAACTGGGTCACATATGATCGAACATTAGGTCACAAGGTCAAATCTTAGAAATGTTTGGTCCGGAATGGAAATGATTGGTCGGATTATGTTCAAACTTGGTCATGATGTACCCCTTGATGAAATATGGACCGCTTGTTAAAGTGGGGCATATGCGGTCAAAAATTAGGTCACTAGGTCAAGTTTTAGAAAATTCTTTGACACACATTAGAGGCAATATGTATGGTCTTTTATTCATGAAACTTGATCAGAATGTTTTCCTTGATGAACTCTTGGAGCTGTTTTAAAACTGGGTCACGTGTGATAAGAAATTAGGTCACTAGGTCAAATCTTTCAAAATTCTTTTCCGAAAGCTATTTTATGGTGGTGTTTGGTCTGATTAAGTTCAAAAATGGCCAGAATGTTCTCTTAGGTTAAATTTCGACTGTGTTTTAAAATTGGGTCATATGGGTCAAAAACTAGGTCACTAGCTCATATCTTACAGAAATCTTGGGAACACCCTAGAGGCAATACATCTGCTCTAATTTCCATGAAACTTAATCAGAATGCCTCGATGAAATCTTGGAATAGTTTGAAACTAGTAGGTCATGTTGGGTCAAAAATGAGATCACTGAGTGAAATCTTAAAAAAACCTTGTGGACACTCTAGAGGCTATGTTTTTTGCATATATCTGGACCAATCTTCATGAAACTTGATCAGAATGTTTGCCTTGATGAAATCTTAGATTAGTTTGGAACTGGGTAACTTGGAGTCATAAACTAGGTTTCTTAGTCAATTCCAAATGTTACATTATATACAATATTTGTTTTTTATTTCAAACAGTTGCAATCAAACTCAAACTCATATATATATATTTCATTTTTTTTTTAGAAATTTTACATCAGGCAATAATGACAAAGTAAGTGAAACCACAGTATGTGAGTGAAACCGAATGTAAAGAAACAACTAACAACTCCACAAGGGTGAAATGCCAAAAGGAAGCTTTTACAACAAGTGATCAATTCATTTGTAGTAATTATCAAAGGCAAAGAAATATTACTATTTTGGAAGGAAGAAATCAATAGTATTTAATCTATTCTCTTATTGTCGTTGGACGAACAAGAATTTTGTGAATTCATCTTTTGATTTAAGTTTAAACTTTGTCTATTTTAAATTTGTTTGGACAACAAAACATTTAGTATATTTAATTACTGATTAAGAATAGTTTTGAATGTTATTTGTAATGCAATGACATTGTTATTTTAGTTTAAAACTTGTTCATTTCAAATTTGTTTTGACAACAAAATATTTGGTACATTTAAATACTGATATTAAAAAGTTTGATATTAAGACCTTACAGTTTGTGGATATATATCTTCATTCGTTTTGAATTTGGCTCGGACGACCATTTGTGATTTAACATTGTGATTTTTGACCATTTCAAATTTGTTGGGGAAGACAAAAATTCATAGTTTTGATATTCAGACATAAGTTTTGTTAGAACGACATAGCATTTTGTGATTTCATTTATTTTGGTTTGTAATTGTTATGGAATTTGACCATTTCAAATTCGTTAGGGTGACTTAACATTTTGGCAATTCACATTTTGATTAAAGTTAATAGCTTTAAATTAAATGCTTCAAATTATTTTCTTTGACCTAAAATTTTGTCTATTCATTTTTAAATTTAAGTTTTTTTTTTCTATTTCAAATTTATTCAGACGGCAAAATATTTACTACATTTGAATACTGATTATTTTTAAGAGTTTTGAAATTTAGTGGTTTCAAATTTGTTAGGACATATCCTAACATTTTGAGAATTCATAGTTAAGATATGCAATCGTTTTGAAATTTGTTAGGACAACCTAACATTTCATACTTTTGATATTCAATACTTTAACTTTATGTTTTAAATTTGTTAGGACGTCCTAACATTTTGTGATTTCATATTTTTGATTTTCAACATCTTTAACTTGGAATGGTTCAAATTTGTTAGGACATCCTAACATTTTGGGATTTCATATTTTTGATTTTCAACATCTTTAACTTGGAATGGTTCAAATTTGTTAGGACGTCCTAACATTTTGGGATTTCATATTTTTAGTTTTCAATACTTTTAACTATGAATGTTTCAAATTTGTTAGGACGTCCTAACATTTTGTGATTTCATATCTTTGATTTTCCATATCTTTAACTTTGAATGTTTCAAATTTGTTAGGACGTCCTAACATTTTTGGATATTTTTGATTTTTCAATACCTTTAACTAAAAATTTTCAAATTTGTTAGGACGTCCTAACATTTTCTGATTTCATATCATTGATTTTCAATATTTTCAACTTTGAATGTTTCAAATTTGTTAGGACGTCCTAACATTTTTGGATATTTTTGATTTTTCAATACCTTTAAATAAGAATTTTCAAATTTGTTAGGACGTCCTAACATTTTGGGATATTTTTAATTTTCAATACCTTTAACTAAGAATTTTCAAATTTGTTAGGACGTCCTAACATTTTGGGATTTCATATTTGTGATTTTCAATGGTTTCCACTTTGAATGTTTCAAATTTGTTAGGACGTCCTAACATTTTGGTATTTCATAGTTTTGATTTTCAATCATTTTTACTTTGAATGTTTCAAATTTGTTAGGACGTCCTAACACTTTGGTATTTCATATTTTTGATTTTCAATCATTTTTACTTTGAATGTTTCTAATTTGTTAGGACGTCCTAACACTTTGGTATTTCATATTTTTGATATTCAATCATTTTACTTTGAATGTTTCAAATTTGTTAGGACGTCCCAACATTTTTGGTATTTCATATCTTTGATTTTCAATAGGTGTTACTTTGAATGTTTCAAATTTTGTTAGGACGTCCTAACATTTTCTATTATCTTACTGTTTTTGATGGAAAATGCTATTGAATAAAGACTAAAAACTCATTTTGTTGTTGTGTTTGTTCTATTTTTCAATGAAAAAACACTCAAAATTGGCATGAAATATGCAGAAAAGCTGTCTGTGAATTGGGATTGATCGGACAATCCCTTTTTAAATTGGACGAGCTTATAAACAGCAGTACACATTTTTAACTATCTGATGATAATCATATCGTAAAGTTCAATTAATTTCATCACGCTGTGTAGCCAGTATTGCGAATTTGATTTTAAAGATATTGCTACTATAAACAAAACAATTTAATGTTTATTGGATATAAATGATACTTTGCAAAAAGAGACGACTTTGTAAAACGACTTTGTTGTCAGTCTCGATAGTATTTTATTCATGCAGTATGGTAACATGGAAATCTATCATCTGTTTCGTTGCAATGCCTTAACAGTTGGCTTGTGTTGCATGTGATAATAAGTATCTTTATATATCTATCAGTGATACTAAAAGAACAACAACAATACTTCGTGCATGAGTATTGTATAGCAAATGAATTAAAGCCTTCCATTGAACAGCTTCGATAAGGAGGTGTTTACATCTATTCACATCTCGCCAGTTGTTGATCTATGGTTCCGACGTTTGCTCATGTTTTAGTATGATTGCGTTATGTTTTACCTTATACATTCGTTATAATTGTGTGTGAATTTATATAATTTTGACTTCAATGGGTATTTCTTTTAATTTCAGCACGTTTCCATCAACAAGGACCAATCAATTCCGCATGACATTCCGTAACGACTCCGGGAGCCCCGCTTCAGTAGGGAAAGTCTCCTACGGAGATGCGTATCCAGCCATTCCAAAGTCAAGTCCCTTTTAACTCCTTAATACGCAGTTTAAGTCGTGAAGGAAGAAATTTGCAGGGTCAACCAAATACAGCCAATGGGCTTAAGCAGACCTTCAGTAACTTATCAGCAACAACGTTAAAAAACGTTCCTTCTTGCCATGTGTTAACTGTACAACACTCACAAAAACGAGTACACGATAAAGTTTGATTTATTTCATAATTATTCGAATACTTAGTAATATGGGATTCACTTGACAGTTTATCCATTTTGACAATAAATATAATGTAATGTAACAATTATGATATTGTACATTATATTAAGTGTTAATTTACATTAGCCTCATAAACTGTCCTGTGAAACACATATTACTAACTATTTATTTGTGTTAAAATTATTTTATGTCACAACAAAGTCCACGCCAGCTATCATCATGATATATCGTAACCGTCAAAAGACAAACCTGGATCACTGGTCTGACCGTAAGTCAACATTCTTTATAAACTGAATCATCGACACAATATATGATGTGTGCGCATGGTTCATAAATTAATAACATACGGTTACGTCCTTTTTTTTCTTGATTATGTTGATACGAGTGCGTGGCTACATGGGACAAAGAAAACCCTATATTAGGCAATAACAAATTACGAACACTTTCCATGAATCGAAACAATTCTAAGTTTAATTGATGAGACGTTGTTTTTTTATTGTGAAACGAACTTTTCCTAATTGTGTTATTAAAAGAAAAAGAAGGCTCATTGTAACTTTAAAGATATATACCATGGACTTATATAAACAGTGTGCTGAGTGTTTTTTTATGAATGTCTAGAAGGTATTTGGTTTGAAAAATAAAACAATGAAAACTAAACAACAACACAGGTCTAACATCAGGTAACATAATGTATATCTTCAAATAACATATATAGTGAATGAAACATTGAAATATGCGTAATTTGTTGTTTTTGGCGAACAGTTTCATTGTATTTCTGATATTGTTTTGTTACTAACTTAAAATGATATTGTATAGTCTTTGTTAATGTTTGTGTATGTTTGAATTTCAAATCCGCTTTAACTAAATCGTTTTTAATTAAAAAAATATACGTACTACAAGAAGTTCATGTATATGTGTACGGAGGATTTATTGAGCATTACCTAACAACCGATGACGTGTGTTTGGAATATGTGTAAATGCTAATTGCTATAGTCAATCTTCTCAACGATCGCACGACAGAACATCGTAAGATCAAAAACTTCAGTTAAATATCTAGCCATTCACAAACCAATTTGAATGTTTCACTTGCAAAATGAAATGCAACCTGCCGTAACCGACAAATAAAACTTTTATTTTTGGAGAAGATATTATTAAAAATGCTTTGAAATATAAACTTGAAAAAGTGATCGTACTATACGTGTGTTAATTAGATGACCCCTATACGATTTTACTTCGACAGAAACGTAGTTCAATATCCTGAACAGTGTTTGTGATTGTGTTATAAGGAATCTTGAATGTTTTAGAAAACAGATGATAGTTATATTGTGCAATACATGTAAAATTATGACTCATTAACACGATGATTTCGAAACGAGAAGACGTTATGAGAAAGGCCTCATTTGGAAGGAAAGATTAGCTTTTATATGTCGCTTTTACTTTTAATAATGTTTTCTTTATTTGTTCCCAGTTTTAGTACAATGATGCGTTTTATTATGAAACTCTATGATCACACAGTTTTAAACATTTTGTCTTTTAAGGCAGACTGTGTGTGATGCTCATAGTTTCAAACAATGACTGCATCGTATATTTTAAAAGTTTTAGCATTAGGTGCTCTGAATTGTATTCCTCCGTCTGCAGATAGAGTTGGGATCTATACTCATTGAAGTATTGGGGCTTACCTATAAGTTTATTATCTATTGTTTTATTATAACGTTTCCTCAAGTTAATGCATACTTTGATACGATTTACCTTGTAAATTGTTTTCTTTATCTAGGATTGTTGGGATAAGAGTGAGGTTTGTGCACGTAAACTGGTTTAAACCCCCAGTAAATTTACATTGTACTTACTGTTCCAAGGCGGAACCTTACAATCCTTGATCAACATACCTAGTTTTATATATATATATATATATATATATATATATATATATATATATATATATATATATATATATATATATATATATATATATATATAGTATGTATGCACTGTGCTGTTTGTGGAGTTTTGTGCTGTTCTTCCATGTTTCTTGTTTGTGATTTTTTTGTGTGTTTTATGTCTTTGGCGTTTACCCAGTGCCATTACACCTGGTTTTTGTTTAAACTTTTTGCTACTGAGCATGTTTCTGTATTTTTTCACATAATTCTCGAACATATTTAATCCTAACATTTAATATGAGAAGTTTCTCCTTTTAGTTAATTCTGATCTGCAAAATTTGTCAAAAGTGTTTTATAAGTCAGATGAATTAAGTTATTAGTATGAAGTCTGACGTCTTTTTATTAAAGCACAAAATGAGTACTATGTTCAGTGAAGCTAAAAATGTGGAGCATCGGCATCGGCAAAAGATGTTTTTTTAGATGCTACAAATATCCGTGAACTTTCATTAGTCAGTTCGCACTAAGATCACTGCAATTATATACGGTTTGGCATACCACAATGTGATCCATACAACTTGCAACGTTTTCAAATTATATGTGCAAAACTTATCTTAAATCGTGGCAAATACGAAAGTTCTAAACAAGCTCTAAATGAGGGTGAGGAATTCCGCCGGTAAAACCGCCGGAAATGGGTCCGCCTCTGGGGCAAACTGGCGGAACTGCCACATCTTGCGTGAAATAAAATCACAAATTGAATTGGCTTTGGTTGGAATGAAACGCGCTCTAAATACAATTTAGAGCGCGTTACATTCCAACCAAAGCCAATTCAATTTGGCGGAATTCCTCAACCTCAACCTCATTTACTCGCCGAAGCTGAAAGACTCTTAAACTCGGCTATAGCTCAAAACACCATGTCATTGTATGCCCAGGTTCTGGCCAAGTTTTCTGAGTTTCGTAAGACTCACAACCAAGGAGAGTCATGGCCCCCACCCGTAGATAACATAGTACTCTTCATCTCATTAATGTCACTTCAGTCATGCGCTCCGGCCACTGCACGGTTATATGTTACAGCAATCGGTTATAAGTGCAAAATGATGGGGGCACCAGATCCGTCAACTCTGTTTATAGTGATAAAACTCCTCAAAGGCTACCAACGTCAACGAGCGGAAAAAGACACACGCCTGCCCATCACACAGGGATACGGGGGAATGTCCCTTAAACAAGTCAAACACGTATTGTCTTTTTTGCTAAACGAAAGGGTTCCTCCGCACTACCTTCTCGTACATTGCGGGGCTAATGATATAGGTAGGGTTAAAACTTTCGATTTTATGTCCGAGTTTGATAAACTATTAGACTTCAAGTAACAGCAGCTGCCCAGAATTAAGTTCATTTGGTCTCAAATGATACCGCGTAAAGTTTGGCGACTTTCGTCCGACGTGAAAGCCATTGAGTCCGTCCGCAAAAGGGTGAATAGCTAAACTGCAAAATCTTCATTGGAATCTGGTGGCCATTATTTAAAACACACAGAACTTACGGTTTGCAGTCCCCCTTTCCACGTTAAGGACGGGGTCCATCTGATCAATCTAGGATAAGACTTGCTCTTAAATTACATTTTAGCAGCTTTGTGCGAATTGCTTTTAAATGTGCGTAGTATTTAAAACGTCACCAAATTCATCTATGGATACATTAAACTTAAGCTGGGTTTTATTCCGGTTTTTTTTCCAATGCACGGCCTCTTTTGGCATATCGACCGCCCAAAAGATATTTTGGAGGGCGTTCCGGGATCCTATTACGGTCCAAGTTTAACCTTTTCGGCGGTGGATCCCTACGGGCTCTATATGGCGGCTTCGATGTGCCTAAATATTTTACAAATATTAATATTTCAGGTACCGCTGATTACCAGGGTCCGCTGCGGACGATGATTCTAAGATTAATTATGTTTGTGACTTCGTGATCGGTGGTGTACTTTGTGAACATTCGTGACTTTGTGAACATTCGTGATAGGGATGACATGTATGGTCAAGTTACGACCCCGTCTCCCGCTGTCCTTAAAAAGCCGTGCATTCTATTGCGATATTGTGATGTGTAAGTTTATATAATAAATACATACTGTGGTGTAACTTGAACAGTCTTGATTTCTACATTGTTCATAGTTTACCGTCTAAAAACATAATTTGAAGCCGTTGGCTAAACCATATAACCTGGACTTTGAACCGTACAAACCAGATGTCCGTCGATTATCTGAACTTGCATGATTTATGTAGTAAATAACTGTATTTCTCATTTTAAACGTACTACATTCATCAGAGTACACATACATTACATAAAGACAAACAGATACATATATTGTTTAATCTAGTGTAAAGGCTAAGAATGAAAGTTAAATTCGTATATCTTAACACTTTTTTCACCAAGTCTTAGCAAAAGTACATAGTTAGTGACGGACATTGTTAAAGCTTACAATGCAAATGGCACGATGAGATTGGTATTGTTAAATTCATTGAAGTAGTAAAATTGCAGTTAATTGTGAAATATGATTTTGAATTATTTAATATTATAAAATATATTAAGGTACATCTGCAATTGGTTAAAATGCAAAATATTGTTAAATTAAAGGAATACTGTATTTGAAACTTTAGAAAGTATAAATACTCACAGTATCACTATGCTAGTACTCATCTTGTGTAAATCTCATGTAGGTTTATAGGAAATGAATGTTATTCGTTTTTTCATGAAAATGCTCTTGTTTTTTATTGGTGGGAGGGCTGGGAAAGAGAAATTGGCTAGAATGAAACTATTTGAGTATAGAGCACGAGTTCGCATACCACTGCAACCTTGATACAGTTTTAATAATAAAGAGAAACCTCCTTACACCAAGGTCTTCGATATCACTTCCATTTCGAAAACTCAAAGAAGCCCAAATGTTTATATTTTCAACTTATTTCTTTTTCAAAAACTGCATCTGTACAAAAACGGAGCCATTGCTCTTTCATTGTGCAAATCTGGGTAACTGAACCGCCAAATATTCAAGTTTGATAGACTAAGAGACATGCGGTGGTAGAAGAGTAGAACTGTACTGGGCAGTTGCCTAATTCCGGATTTGCCTAAATATTCGGAAATCGTTTAAAAAGCGTTTCGGCGACCGTGATCAATATAGAATGTTCACAGTCTACGCAACTGACCTCCATAGCAACAGAAACAACACAAAAGTGCAGCTATTCGAGTATAACCCCAAAATAAATAACTCTAAACTTTCGCTTTCCTAAATGTCAATATTAAGTCACGTGGGGGATGACGTCACACAGCACGAGCTTTTATATTGAGGTTCTACAGGGTTATCTTTAAACACTATACCTACTATACGATGTTTATGACTTATCGTCAATCACGAAATACAATGCCAATTACAAATTAGTAGTTCGGATACGCCGAAAATACGCATACAAATACTTCAGAGAAGTATAAAATTTATATACAGTTTAACATTTAATACATGATGTTCATTTAAGTAGCATTTAAATATTTGTATTGACTTAAATAATGTTTACTTTGTTCTTTGAAAAAATCCGAATATTTAGGCACTGAATGCAGGTTTTTGGACGTCGTTTATGCCCTTATTTCGTACTGAATATTATATTATAAATAATTGTTTTTTCTTTTATTCTTTTTCCATTTTGGTTGATATAGTACCCAACATTTCTCTATTAAAATTTTATGCACTTATGTTCAGTAATTATGACAATATTTTAAGAAAACTTCAAAATTGATCTGGAATTAGGCAACTGCCCAGTATACCTGCTCGAGTATCTGGAATTGTCTCGTTATTTTTAATGTTTAAAACAGGTTAGCTGAAACATTCAACTATTGCAAGTAAGATCATCGATATTAGCTTCCAACTATAAACTTGCATGTATGGGAACAAAATACAATAGCTGGTTCGTTCGATGTTTTGAAAGGCTGTAAACTACTGCTATGCAATACTTAACATATAAAACGAAGACGCCCAGAAATGTCTTAAGGAATAAGTTTGCCTACTCTCCAAGTATGTTAATATATATCTGCTAATTACAGTGTAATGTTGCATTTAATTTGTCACATATTTTTTTTTAATTTAAATAAAAATATAAGGTTTTATATATAAGTACCCCTTTTCTGAAAAACCCTTTGATACAAGGCAGGCAATGTTCTGATCGTTCATGACGTAGAGTGTCGTTCCTACGCTGGCTCGTAAAGGAATAGTTCCTCAAGAGTGTTTTATAAACATTAAACAATGCATTTTTTAAAAAACACACATGTTCATAATAATTACAGTTAATACACGTTTTTTTAAATGAACAACTCATGAATTATAGTAGTCTGGTCGCCATTTACTGAGGTTGAAAGTTTAAACACAACATAGGATATACATTAGATAAAGAACGACTTTCCAAGTTTAAGTGTTTGTTTCATGATAAATTGTTTCATTTTACATGGATAATAAGTCAATCTCACTGTTCAAAGTTGTAAACGCTAAGAGACAGTTCGCTTCCATGATGTGGTTAAGACCAGCAAAGTCTGTGTTTTCGCGATTGACGTGTGACAGTCAATTGTTCTGTGAATTTCATTGGAAATTTATGTACAAAGTCAGACAAAAAAACAAACATTAAAAGTTTAAGACATGGTATAACATAGCATTTATGTTAGAACATTCGTTGTGATCTGCTTTGTAAAGAAGCAATTGTAAGATTATTCATCTTCAAATTTATGTTTGACACATTTACTTTGCATTTTCCTATCAAACGGAATGTTGTTTCATCCAAAGCATCTTTATTCAAACATATGCCATCTTTTGTATGATCAAATTACTTTTTGGACATAATTTACAAGTTCAAATGTGACGTATTCAGTTTTGATCAAAGTGAAGTAGCTTCAATTAGTTTTAATATGTTTTCTTAAAGTTGTTTATTTCTCTCCTGCTTATTGTATCGGATCACGATGTAACATTTACAGTTGTTAATATAATTAAAGCAAAATAAATCTAACAAACCAATACCATTTAATTTATGTGAACTGTATTTGATATCTGCCCAGTTTCATCACTCTCCGACTCCCTTGTATACAGGTTACCAAGGGTCTGTGTTGTTTTGACAGTCGCATGTAGCAAGTTGTTTATAACACACTTCCGGATTTTCATATATTTATTATCCAGTGAATTATCAGCCTACAATTTTATTTCGATTATAAAAACATAGCAAATATGTGCAATGTTCAATACAAAATACAAGAGACAGGCTGATTTTATTGATACGAATAAAAGCTGGCTTAATAATTGCCCATAGTTTAATTACAAAGTTATCACTATCATGTATGATAAAACAACTCACTAGACTGCGTACCCGTATGATAAAATATAAACTAATAACGAAACATTTCTTCAAGAACTTTGGTAAAGATCGTATGGTTGAATATTGGTGAACACGTAATACAGACGCGAACATCGCAATTCGAGTGCTTGAAACAAAAGTCTAATTAGTCGCCAAAGATTAATAAAGGATTGTGAAGTCAAAATAAGAACTAATGAGAAAGTAAGATAAAAACATACCATGCTTATTTACACTCAGAACATGACATCGACATAGACATACCACTATATAAAACAGGATAGTTGGTGTGGAGTTATACCCTGTCTATCAACGCATGAATAAACAAGAGATGTTTGTCAAACATTATGCCCCCCTGAGCGCCATGTTGTCAGGAATATATGGACAATTGAATGAAATATGCATGGACCGAAATGACAGCTGATTTGTTGCCGTTAAGGCAGTTTTAAGATTATGACCATTAAAGTGTGAGGATAGAGTGGGTTATGACCATGACCTTTGACTCTATTAACTCAAAATCCAGAGTCATCAGCTGGTCACCAGAAACCTAAATGTCAAGCTTGAGGGCCATGGGTGCAGGCATTGTCAAGTTATCACTCAGACAACCATTTATTATTCAAGGTCACTGTGACCTTGACGTTTGGCCCAATGACCCCTAAAATCAATAGGGACCATCTTCTGGCCAGGCCCAACCTCCAAGTCAAGTTTGAGGGCCATGGGTGCAGGCATTGTCGAGTTATCACTCGGACAACCTTTTACTATTCCAGGTCACTGTGACCTTGACCTTTGGCCCAATGACCCCTAAAATCAATAGGGACCATCTTCTGGCCAGGCCCAACCTCCAAGTCAAGTTTGAGGGACATGGGTGCAGGCATTGTCGAGTTATCACTCTGACAACCTTTTACCATTCCAGGTCACTGTGACCTTGACCTTTGGCCAGATGACACCCAAAAACCATAAAGGTTATCTCCTGGTCAGGCCAATTCTCCAAGTCAAGTTTGAGGCCCATGGGTGCAGGCATTGTCGAGTTATCACTCAGACAACCTTTTACCATTCAAGGTACATGTGACCTTGGCCTTTGGTCCAATGACACCCAAAAACAATAGTTGTCATCTACTGGTCAGGCCCAACCTCCAAGTCAAGTTTGAGGGCCATGGGTGCAGGCATTGTCAAGTTATCACGTGGACAACCTTTAACCATTCAAGTTCACTGTGACCTTGACCTTTGGCCTGATGATCCCCAAAAACATAAGGGGTCATGTACCGGTAAGGCCCAACCTCCAAGACAAGTTTGAGGGCCATGGGTGCAGGCATTGTCAAGTTATCACACGGAAAACCTCTAACCATTTAAGGTGACTGTGACCTTGACCTTTGGCCAGATGACCCTAAAAAGCAATAGGGGTCATGTACTGGACAGGCCCAATTTCCAAGTCAAGTTTGGGGCCATGGGTGCAGGCATTGTCAAGTTATCACACGGAAAACCTCTAACCATTCAAGGTGAATGTGACCTTGACCTTTGGCCCGATGACCCCCAAAAACAATAAGGGTCTTCTACTGGTCAGGCCCAACCTCCAATTCAATTATGAGGGCCATGGGTCAGGCATTGTCGAGTTATCACTCGGACAACCTTTTACCATTCAAGGTCACTGTGACCTTGACCTTTGGCCCGATAACCCCCAAAAACAATAGGGGTCATCTACTGGTCAGGCCCAACCTCCAATTCAATTATGCGGGCCATGGGTGCAGGCATTGTTGAGTTATCACTCGGACAACCTTTTACCATACAAGGTCACTTGTGACCTTGACCTTTGGCCCGATGACCCCCCAAAACAATAGGGGTCATCTACTGGTCAGGCCCAACCTCCAATTCAATGATGCGGGCCATGGGTGCAGGCATTGTTGAGTTATCACTCGGACAACCTTTTACCATTCAAGGTCACTGTGAACTTGACCTTTGACCCGATGAGCCCAAAAAACAATAGGTGTCAGCTACTGGTCAGGCCCAACCTCCATGTCAAGTTTGAGGGCCATGGGTGCAGGCATTGTCACGTTATCACTCGGACAACCTTTTATCATTCAAGGTCACTGTGACCTTGACCTTCGGCCTGATGACCCCCAAAAACAATAGGGGTCATCTACTGCTCAGGCCCAATTTCCATGTCAAGTTTAAGGGCCATGGATGCAGGCATTGGCGAGTTATCACTCGGACAAGCTTTAAAATTATTTTAACATTAAAGGTCAATGTGACCTTGATCTTTGATATGATGACCCCCCAAAATCAATAGGAGTCATCTACTGGTCAGGCCCAACCTTCATGTGAAGTTTGATGACCATACGTCCAGGAATTGTTGAGTTATCACTCGGACAAGCTTTGGTCTACCGACGGACCGACCGACCGACATACCGACATGCCTGTGCAAAGCAATATACCCCTCTTCTTCGAAGGGGGGCATAAAAATGTGCATAGTAAACATTTAGCAGGTAAACATGATTAAAGAAAGACAATAAAAGAGGTAAATAACCTTATCGTGAAAAAGAAAAACAATCAAATACAAGCCAAATGCAATCCATCAAAACAAATGCGATAATATCAAACTCTTGAACAGTTCCGTGAAACATGAATCACAATCAATTACGGAATTACTGGCTTTTAATTTCAAAGTGTCTAGTTATTCAACAATGCCTTTATTATTGCATTCCTAACTCCCCTTCAGAGGTGAACGAAGAAGTGCTGTTTTTATTTGGTGTTGTTATTTTGAACAGTTCAGCTTTAACGTTAATGTGTATTTTTTCTAAAGCAGAACAAAAATCGTAGGAATTTTCGACTTTTATGAAAGAAAATTATAATCATTGTGAAGCTTATGGAGGTTCACGGTCCTTTCCATTTTGAGCGACAAATGCTTTTAAGCATTATACTAACGTGTGACATGCCTCGTCTATATGTGCATATTTGTTACAAGACGCGGTCGAAGTTATTTGTTGTTTAGTACATTCTGAAAAGGTAGCCAATGTGAAGCTTATATATTTATATATAAGTAAAATAACAATCCGACCCATGGAGCCGCTGCTTTGCAGATAAATCGACAAGCCTTGCTACAGGTTAACGCAACTGCCGTCGGGTCGAAGTTTAATGTCCAGACTAGAAATATATGATGTTAAACATTAATCATTCCACATTTAGTTTGTTAAATGTCCTCCTGCAGACCTTAACAGCTACATCTGACATATATAATGTTGCCTATGTTTTGGGTGGTCACGCCATGACAAATGGAGGTTCACGATTTTTTCCATTTTGAGCGATACTTTTAAGAATTGAATGTATTAGAAATATTAGAATTGCCTTTCATTGTTGTATGTGCACGATTTGTGATTTCAATAGGTTTAGCGAATCAAATTGATATGTAAGTTCTTCTTTTTCTTTTTTCTTTTGCTTATTGTTATGCTGACACATATACACCGTTCTGGCTGTTTGTAAAAGGACAGCCGTCTGGAGTCCAATCAGTGTGTCCTGTCTTTAATTTACCGCTTAAGATATGAGTTAAGATATACGCTTTATCGATTATTCTCCTTTTCGTTTGATGTACTAAGCTACAAACAGGTACATTGTACATTTTCATAAACGAACACGAATTAAATCAGGTGAGTATAGATTGTTTCTACCCAAAAGAAGGTTAATATTAATATGGTTAAAGCAACATTTCTTTCGACAGTCTGATCTTGATTAAAAACAACAACAATTATCCTTGAATCCTATAAGTTCGTGCCTTCTAGTAAGTTCGTGCTTTTAAACATGACGTTATTACCTCCAAATTGCCATAACGTCTCGTGTCCAAATTCTACTCAAGTCGCACCAGTGTTTGTTTACTTGTGAACAGAAGTTGAAATATGCGAAAAAACTGGTATAACTACCATAATCATTATAATAACTGTGCCATGCAAGTATAATTTCAGCTTATTTCTGCTTATTTGCCATGGTTACATGTGCAAAAAACGAATAAACTTCCATTTTTACCTTGCAATTTTCTATCTGACATAATTAATAACGTGACCAAACATTGATCATATTTTTAGATTTTGGTTTAATTGAGGCCCTACTGAGGGCATCGAGGTTACAAACAACTATTTCAATTAAAATTCAATTGCCCCCACTGTGTATCTTGTTGCTAAACAGCCATACAATGACAAATCTGTGTTTATTTTTTATTAGTGCTATTTAAAACTGTTATTTTTTTTAAATGTGGTGGCTTGTTTTTTAAGTTGTTGTTGTTTTCATTAATCTTCACCAGTTTAATGATTTTTTTTAATTTACATGCAGCTGTTCTGCAGAAAAAAAATCAATATTTAATAAGCAGTTACCTTTATTTTCCCTTCTTAAAGTATATTAATGATTCATAAATAACCCCCAAAATTGCAAATATATAAACAAAAGAGCCATTAGATGACAAGTGTAACAATATTTACAACTGTATCTGTGAGGGGCCTCCGCTATGACGTCATACAGTCAAGGCCACGAACTTATAGGACAGCGTCTCCATAATCCAGAGTATAACAGGTATAATCTATTTTGAGGTCATACGTACATTATTGACATATTTTTGCAAAAATTGTTTTGTAGTTTAATGCAAAAGATGTTGAAGACTAATTTCATTAAATTGTTTATTATATTCTTCAATGATTTATGCGCATGTACAAGTCCAACATTAACAGGCACGAACTTACAGGATTCAAGGCTACAGTTGCTGTTGAATAATAGCCGCTGTCGTACCCAATTAAAATAACAGTGTAAATATGAGACAGAGGTACGACGGAAGCAGGCTAAATCCAAAGAAAACGGGAAGCAATCTCGTTACAATTAAGAATGTTAATTAACAGCAATGGTAAGCGTAGCACTGTCAATGACCAGTGGGGACAGCTCAAGAGGTTTTCCATTTTTTAAGACTCCCGACGGACCGAATAAAATACAAAATATCATAATATAACTGTCCACCATAATTATTTGACAAACGGAACATATAAATTACGAATGAATGGCCGGAATTCGCATCAATTTCTGAGAGATAACCATAACTTTCCATATGAAGACTTTTATTTCTTTTTCAATGTCTGTCGTCGTCTTTCAGTGTGCTTTACTCGGAATAACTTCGGCATAACGTCGGAAAATACATTATCTTATGTCTGTGCTATGTTTGCTTTCTATGATTAAACATAAGTTTATGTAAATATTTGTCTTGACCCATTGTTTCAACTCTCTGATCATTTAACAAAATCTAGTAACCTTTCTTAAAGAAATTTGAAAAGCACTTGATATATACTACTAACAATTTATTCCCCTTGCAGTTTTGGCTAATCCGGTAAATGCGAATGAGTTTAAATGCGTACACTAAAGTGTCAATAGATGTAACTTGTCCGGGGGAAAAAGTGGTGTTTATGTAAAAATAATCAGTGACGGCAAATAGTTTCAGTTATTGACTTGTTTCAATATAATATTAATACAAAACAGACAGGTTGCGATATTAAAATGTCCGCGTACTTGTACATGTTGCTACATGGACATGCTTTAGACAAAATTAAAATGTCTATGATTGTAGTTAAAGTGTTGGGGGCAGCAACCTTAAAAGATTGGAATTATTTTCGTGCGTTGCTGCATTATGAATGCTAGACCCCGATTATTTCATATTGCAGGAACGCAAGAAAAAATAAACTCGATTCTTGTACGTATATGATACATATTAATAATATTGTATTCATTATTTGTTGGTAATAAGGGTTTTGGATGTAACAACTTTCAGGTTTATCAATACAATTATCCAAATATTCTAATTCTGATGTAAGCTAACAGGTTTAGCCCAAGTATTTCTTAAAAGATTCCGCCTACAGAGGCCACGAATGTTCGACCGGTTCAAGCAAAATGAACGCAACATTGCTCTTACAAAAAATCAGGTGCGCAATTATTTCTTTTTTTTTTAATTCGAAACCTAAGATAATTCAATTGTAAAAAGCGTTCAGAAACAATACAGTATTCTTCAACAGTTTTAAATGATTTAAATCAAAATATGACCGTTTATCATAGAACAGATTTTACCTAAATAGTTCACAAGGATGTGTGACCCTATCAATTGTGAAGGAGTCAATATAAACTAGTGCGGGGAAACTTACTGACTCTTGTCTAGACACTATAGATGTCCACCACATTGTCGCTGTTTTTATGTATATCTGATACCGTTAATAACATTGTTATATACCAATAATCATAACTATAATTCAAATTAAACCGTTTCTCACTATTTCAAATTTTGATGACGTAACATTTGAAACTCGGAAAGATACGACTTTCTTGACAAACAAGTAAATACCAAAGAATGAATATGCTGCTTGATGTGATAACAAGCTTTCTCAATTTGAAAAATCCTTTCGACTCTCCTTTTTTCAATTAGACTTGTTCTCATCTTTAGGTGACCGGCATTTGAATGTTTAAAAATTGCGTTTCATAGGCTAAATTAATTGACAATTATATAATTTATTGCACATCATTGTTGTTAATGAACTAAGTGCATTATTATTTTAACCCCAGATGAAATGTCATGTGCCAAACAGTTCTCCATTTTTGCCGAAGCTTACAATATACCAAACGAGACTCTTATATAATTGATATTCGACATAACTATGATGACCACAAGGAAGAAAAAATGAGTAAAAAAGGAACGACTCTCGACTATGAGTAGAGACTGCTTTGCTGGAGGCATTCGTAGAAAAGAAATCTATAAAGCTATTGGTGTCAATGGGATTTTGAAACCTGGGAGCCTCATTTGAAAGGGTGTTCTCTTTCCTTCTTTACTTATCTTTTTAGAAGATACAATAATAATATAAGGTCAATTCACAGTATTGTAGATACGTTTTTACTAAATTTAAATGTGTATTAACAAGTTCTTATGACTAATGCATCTTGGTAAAAAACATGGGTAAAAACAAATGAAGATAGCCTAACGCAACAAAAATATATATTTTTCTATAAAATATTCTTCGAAATATTAAGACAAAGTACATTGAAGGTCATACACCAATTTGTCATATATCAGAAGTGGAATAGGGAGAAACATACATATGTCATACAAGTTAATACAGAGCTGCAAACAGAGCTGGAAATGTGCTTAAAAGTTCCATTTGTACCTTTTCTAATGACTCCAAGTTTCCGAGTTTATCTGGCATATTAAACATGTCAGTTTACAGACTTATTGGGAGTTATAATGCTTTAGTATTTTTATAAGGCAATATAATGCTTTTGTAGCTTTGTTTGCAGTGTGTTTTTGGCAGAAAGAATTAACCCCAACGACTCAAATATATTCCAAGATACTTCGATCTTTCACACTTGCTATGTCCATATTTTCAAATAAGAAGGTGTGATACTTCATTCTACCAGATGAGAATATATTAATATTTGTTTTATCAATATTACTTTTTACTGCCGTATAAGACAGTTCTTATAATATGCATTTAGGCAGTATAATTCTACGGACAATTGCTGTGTCAGCAGCATGCATAAATATAAATACTTTCATATATAGCAATAACTGGTTTTCAGCTAGTTCGATAACATTTAGCATTTTGTGTTAAGCAATTCGTGAAAGTCGTTTTTTAAAATGGAAAAAAACAAACATCGACGAATGATTTTCGCAAGTATTTGCGAAAGTAGCCTGCTTCTCAACAAACTTCATTAAATCATTGAAGTTTGGTCTTAGGCCTCGTCAATAATTGAACAAGCCCTAACAAACCATTTTGTTTTAATTTGCGTAGGCAGACGTTTTACTAGTTTCATTAAATTTTCAGAGTTATTAACATCTGACATAAAACCTAACTGAGATAGTGTAATCTCACACTTTTCGATTTCAAGGGATAATCTCATGAGACCCTGAACATCATTTGCCTTTAACGGGCGACCATTAACTAAATGATCTACATGGGACCACGCGACAAGATGCGGCTTACCATACCGTGAAGCCAAAATTGCCTTTGCTCTTGAAAAGCCATTTTCAGGTGAAAGTACAACGCAGTCGGCAATAGATCCCTTAGCTAAAATCAGTAACTCTACCCTCAATGTTTGTTTCAAAAGTTCTCATGAATTTGCAATAATCTGCCGGATTACCACTAAAAGTTAAAATGTCAGGTCTCGGTAAATTAAAACTCTCCTGGATGGTATTGGCCATCGCTTGTAACCCTTGGAAAATGTCTTCATCTCCGCCGTCTCCTCGAGGGGTGTTCCCGCTTGCACGCCTAGCCGTTAGTTCTTCTGCCCTAGCACGTCAACAAAGGTTATCCCCCTTGAGGATTGTTTAATGTCTGTCCAACTGCGCAAATCATCTTCGTCACATAAAGATTCCTCAAGTTTTGAACGTTCTATTTCATTGATTAGTTCTTGTTCTTCTAGTTTCATGTTTAACTCCTTTTGTTGTAGCTCAAGTTTTTGTCTTTCCTTTAATTGCGAAAGTTTAAGATAAGACAGTTTTCTCTGTATAAAAATATCCCTTTTACTTTTTGATGCCAGTCTCATGTTCTTGTCTTACGCTCCGGCACCAGTCTATAATCATGTTGTTCTTTCCCACAAATTCCATTTGTGACCTTTTAAATAATTTTTCTAGTTCATTTCTGCCCTGCCCACTTAACGAGCTGATAAGCCTCTCATAGGTAACTGCCAGAACCTCGTATTGTTCTCGTATTTCTTTCTGTATGCCAGTTAGCGAAGTGTAATTTGACACGCTATCGCTCACCAGTTTAGTACTGCTTGGGTAAAAAAGCCGAATTCCTATCTAGATCACAATTAAGCTGTTCACCGTCGATCGTCTCTCTCTTACTGCCGTCCTCCGAGACGTCGACGTCACGTATCGAACCAGTTGCCATCGTAATCCAACTAAACACTTAATGCACTTTGCACATTGCAAACTTTAATGTTTAATAAATATCGCGGTTTCAAAGTCACTAAACCATGGGATCTTCTTTTCACATAATTAACCGGAACTCGTTTTAATATACTCGTTCACATTTATTCCATTCAATCAAACAGTCAATCAGTCAGCATAACAGAACGTAATGGAACACATCGTAACGCTATTGTACGTATAGGAACGTAACGGAACGTAAAGGAACGGTTATCTGAAATAATGCAAACACAATAATCAAGACACATACATCATATACACAAGGACTGTTCCTGAAGCAAATCTTCGATCAATAATTTTAAAGCATTCAGGAGTTTTACTTTCGGGTTTAGTCCATATTTATGATAACATTTTATCTACACAGTGCCGACTTTATCAATATAATCCTTTAGGTTAACTTAATAAAAGTTTGGCTATGTGCGGATCTGGAGCTTTTAAAATCAGTTACTTCAATGAGTGTTATAATAATGTGAATATACATTTTACTGTTCGAAAGTGTTCTTGCGATTCATAACACTGAAGCCTCAGGCAGAAGCCGAACACCTGCCTAGCCACCTGACGAAATGTACCAGGACATGTTTCCACTTTCTAAAACTATTTATACGGACTGTGTATTGAGAAATTTGGATTTTAATTTTCCATGCCGGCGCCGTCGAGAGAGCATAGAAAACGATGTCAACAAAGTTGTTTGTTGGGTAGGGATAGTAGATGTTACAAAGGAAAAAGAGCTAGTTTCCCTTTGGGTAGGTATGCTTGGTATATACGTAGATGATCATATTGCTTTGACTGTTAAGATTATAAATAGTAAAAAATTGGAAAACCAGTTGCTTTGGTTTATAATAATTTTAACAAAAATATCGAGGTATAGACGATAGGGATAGGGATTTACGAATTCTAGTACGGTCTTAATGTATTAGTACACAACTTAGAAATTAGAAATTAAAACGGTCGCGCATCAACGATGCACATCATTGTAGTTGTATGTAAAAGTATATAAGGTATTTGAAGGGCTACGACGAATCGAAAGGTCCATATGGAGACCGGAACAGGAAAGAGAATCACAGGCGAAACATTGAAGATGACAATACTGCAAGAGCAGTATGCGTCAGATCAATTCCGTTAAACATGGAGGAGGGTGAAGTCAAAGATATATTCATGGATAGTTTTATTGCAAAGCCAACCAGATTTTCCGTCTGGTTCAAGGTTATCTCCAAAATATCTCAAAAATCAATCAACACATAAAAATAAATGTTAACGATAATAAACGAGTCGTCATAACTTAATAGATAACATGTTTGTTATTTCAATCAGCGGCATGCTTGTCTTAATAATATGGATCATAGCTGTTTTTAATTGTCCAGATGAAGAAGAAACATCATCAACATTCAAGGCTCTGGCTAAGCATTTTGCGAAAAACTTTACATTTACCAAACTAGTACGTCCATCGTCAAAACAGTTAGAACGTATTGGAATAGAGCAGGACAACCTTGATTTACCTGAATTGTTTGTAGTCATTACAAAAGAAGGTCAAACAAATAACCTTAACGCATTAAGGTTTGACAAGCAAAATCTTGGATATTTTAACTCTACAAATGTAATCGAATTTCTACTTTCCGTAAATAACAACTACAGACACGAGTTACCTGGTGACAATCTTGCTCATGTTCGAAAGCATGCAGAAATGATTGAAATTGTGAACATTGAAAATAAGCGGTTCGATATTGTCTCTGCAGGAAACAGAGCGAGAATAACAAGATCAAAAACAAGAGACAGACACACTGTTAGAGATAATGGCGTTAAAGAAAGCAATGTGAATTATCCAGAAACACCAGGATTGCGCGATGAACTTTAATTGGCTTGAATAATATCTTTAATTGACTTGAATAATATTTAAACTGGTTAAGATTTAAGAATGTCACCTAATGGCAACGCCACAGGTTGGGCATGGATAATGATGCGACAGGTTTTTTGTATTGATTTGTATTGTGTATGAAAACTGAGCATACATCTGGTGTTACTGTATTTTTTGTCTTAACATTGAACTTGAAAACAAATCACTTATGTATTCATCATGATTGAAAATGAAGTATTTTGTACTTAAAGTGATCTTAGTTATAAATGCTTTTGAGATCTCAGTGATGGAACATACTCCACATATAGTCCATGGCATGCTGTAGGAATCATCATCCTGCTGGTCAGTTAGACTTTCCGGCGGAAATACAATGTGTTCGAAGACAAACAACCACATTATTAGATGTACTAAATTATCACACAGCGTAGTCCAAACTACAACAACACTTTGGGAAGTATTGTTTGGCACTTGGCAAACATACTTGTCATGTCAGTAAATGCACTCATGTCTAACCATTTGTTTTAAATTGGTCAAATAATTTTTCAACATACTTTCGAGCGATGTTAAACCGTTTTGTGAACTGGCTGAAGAGATGTTCTGGCCTTTCAGAGAATAAAGTTTAAAGACGGTCAAGCTATTTAGATGATAAATAAATCGCCCATACATATGTATGTGTATAGCGACTTACCTATATTATCAAGTATATCGGTATTTTCTCTTTGAGTATTCGTGATTGCCTGCAAGTGAGAATGGAATCAAATGATGTACTGGCTTAAAAAACTGCCGTGCCATGCCACATTGTATATCACGTCATAACGGCAGCGTACAGCAATGTGTTGTCTCGTATAACGAATAAAAACAAAGGTAACCGCTTCCACACTTTTAAACCAAACATAACACAGACTTAGCCAAATACTTAGCCCTATCTCTGGCTCTTTACTGGATTTTAATTAGTCATTAACCAAGTGTTTATCATGCTCCGGCAGAAAACTTCGTCATTTTATATTATTTGCGCTGAGTGTATCTTTTATGACGTCATTCATCAGGTGGTATTTTTTCAGTATTAGTAAAGTGATTGACTTTACACTTTTTCATAAATTATGAAATAGTAATGATTATTTTCCTTTGGCATCTTTATATCAATTGTCGTCGGTGAAGAAACTGAATTATTTACTGTTGTTACAAGATGCAATGCAGTTTAAGATTGAAAACTATGTGTTTTTAGTTAGTTTCACGACGAATGTTTTATGCATATTTGAAAGATGCATACGTTTTATAATATTGCTAAATGAGTTCATGCTTTGTTTAGGTTTAATATTACAAAACTTGATAATGACCCAGTTTGAAGAAAACTTTTTAGCTTGCCAGTCATCCATTCGACTAAATTCTTTGGTACTGTAGTCATGGCATCGTTTTCTGAGCAATACCAGATTTATAAGTGACATGTTGTTCTGCCAAACAATGTTTTGACAATGTTTCATCATGGGTATATTAGCGCCAAGAGTTTCGTTGGCAGTTCATATTGATTTGGTCTTGCTCCTGGGGTGGAGAGGGATTTGAAAAGAGAAATGCAAATGGAACTGCAGTAAAAACGATGCGTTCTAATACATTTAAATATACATTTACAAAGAATAAGGAATCAAACATCTTGAGGGAACGATCAAGCTCTTGTGAGACCTTTTAAGATCTTAAGAGACCTTGAGCGACAATGGTAGGAACATATGCACCTTGTGTTCTAGTCTTTATTATTCAAATATTAAAGGAGAGTTACACTTTTGACACGCCAAAATGGAAAGGCAGACGTGATAATTTCTTCAGACCAAATTGGCTTCTGACATTTAGTGGCTGTAACATGTGTCAGACGGCGGAAATATCAAATTGTTAACACTTTTGATCAGTGCTTGTAAACGCAGAAATCCAGCGAAGTAGTATTAAATAAAAACGTAGGTGTTCCCTAGTAGATACATGTAATATGTCATATTTAGACTGAAGTAATGATGTCTGACATATAGGACCATATTTGATTGCTCAAATTGGTCAGGATATAAACGAGATATAGAATCATGTCAACATCATCATCATTATCTTTATCATCATAATCAGCAGCAGTAGCAATATCGTCATTTTCGTCGTTGTCATTATAAAAGCAAAAACAAAATCTGAAGGATCACAATCAGCAATAACAACAACAACACAGTAGAAGAAATAGTCAATAGTCAATAGTTGACATGATTCTTAAACCGTCTCTAAATATTGTAAAATTTAATTGGTTACGCAAGGAAGATACATCAAGTCTGGTGTAATATCCAATTGATTGTATACGTTTTAACTATGTAAATAATGCTTAAATCGTTTATCCCGCAAGAAGACAGAGATAAATCTTACGAGCGTATTCAATTTTAAATCCTGACCTATTTTCGATAATCATTTCACTCATTTCGATAAAAAGATGTCGACGATCATGGCTTCGTGGTTCTCACAAGAGAATTGAACATCTGCAAGTCTAGAACATGCCTGGTTGTAATGTTTCAATATGTTATCCCCTTTGAATATGGGTAATTGTATGTCTTATCTTGCATTATATAATGAAGTACGTATTGTTTTTGAATATAACATGTTGTTTATTTCTGTACGAATGAACGTGTATTATACATTGGGAGTAGAATGTCACCTTCATTACGTTCCAGTACGGCAGGCTTCTGTTGATTTGAAGTGCCTGCAATATTCCTCAGCTGCTTCCTTCCATGTCAAGTCTCCAACTGACATCAGTGACTGCAGGCGGTCTAGTGTGCTCCTCCTGCCTGGGTACAGGCTTCCACTAACTGACTCAAACAGCAACATATTGAAGCTTGTGTACCTGCTAACCAAATTCATGGCGTACCAGACCGGCATTGGGGCATTTGTTTTATTCCAGGAAACAGGGTGGCTGCTACAAGTAAAGATGTTCAATTGCTACAGACCCGAGAACATTTAGTTAATTGTGGTTCACGGGGTGTCGCATACCGTAATCACAAGTTAATAGTGTCCCACTTCTATGGAAAGCTGGAAAAACTGGATATGAAAGGAAATGCAATTCGGAAAACGAAAATAGATGGCAATAGTGACGAAATACTCAAGTCTTCACTTTACCTAGCTTTACTATGTGAAGTTCCTGCTGCTTATATCTACGTAACTGATTATAACAAGAACAACATTACAGAACTTAACATGGACCTTAACATTATTGCGAAGTTTCAGGACCCTGCATTTAATTGACCAAGAGGCATTATGGCCGTCGTTAATGAACTGCTAATCTGCTTATCTTAAAAAGGGTTACATAATATTGAGCCTGAAGTCGTTCAATGGCCATATAATACAATTGCTAGGAGGAAAAGGGGAATAACAAGTTCAGGTTTCGCTCGTTTTTATCCGCTAAAAGAACAAGCTATTTGTCGTATGTATAGCCAGAGTTTAAAACCCTTGAGAAAGCCTGCTAGTACTATCACAACAAACATAGCTCCAACTGCAACTGCAACGTAACGCATTCTGTACGATATGCATATGAAAACGCAACAAGATCATCAGAAGAACAGAGAAAAGAAATCACTGAATAAGTCGGGCCGTACTAGACTGTCTAGGTTCCGGCTTGCAGTTACCTTCGAATTTGGCTTGCAGTTCTAAGGGCTAACAACCAGATTCACTAAACTATCAAAACAAGTATTCGGACAACATTTGTTACAGATTATGTTTGTTTGCGGTCACGTTTGGTATCGACACATGAGTCGGGATACACTGATTCTTTTGAAATTGTAAATTGCATTTCAAAGTTCCTTTGATACGTTTATTACTCTTAATATACTTCAATGAGGTATTTTTTCATATCACCATTTTACATGAATTATGAGAGATGACACTAAGATAATCTTATTGTAATAAAAAACTGCAAATAGAAATCTATATCCGATACTCATACGAATAGGCAATAAATAGCGGGTCATTGATACCGAGATTTGTCATCTAATAAAATCCAGGTATCACAGGACAGTGATGGTAAGCTTCTATACTGCATCTTCTTCCTTTTAGTCTTGTTTCAACAACATTTGCGACGTCTTTGATGCTTTGCATCAAAATGAGTCTTGTATTATGTTTTACTTATACGTAGTAAGTGTTGCGTGAACATATTGTTAAACAATAAAACTACAGAGAGAAACCTAGTAGCAAAAGATTTCACGAATAAACCGTTAAAGGGCGTAAGACAAGGGCTTGACTTATACTAAAGGTGCGACACATAATGTACAAAATTAACACAGACACGCCGTAGACGGTCAAGGTACAGGCATTAATGAATGGTGGGGTTTTGGCCTTGGACGGTCAACGAAAATGTTCACTAAGGATTAAAATCCATTGTATGTATATTTTACACACAATACAATGAGCTTAGCAGTTTTCAGATCAGAGTCACACTATGGAAAGATATAGACATCATATTAAACGTTAGTTAGAGACTCTTAACACGAAGCCTCTATGAGTGGACATATTAATTCTTCATTGTTTCCGGACACAGTTCCATTAACATGTCCCATTTCAATGTACGTACGTCGCTCTATGGACTTTTCGAAACCCACATGACCGTACGCCGACACGAATGGCCGGAGGAGAAGATATCCAACACCTTTGCCCAAAATAGCGGAAACAAGAATCCAAATGTTTCTTGACACGAGACATAGCACCATAAGATAAAAGAGGGCGCTTGTCAACAGTTTGTTCATTGTAGCAATTAAATGAAAACGACTTTCAGCCGCCTGTTGGTCATTCTTTGATCTGAAATAAACATGAAACTAGTACAACATAGTATCAAAATAAAAACAATATAACTTGTTTAGATATGTTTGTAATTATTACTCAGATAACGAACCAAAGATTAGCATTATTGTGAATTAATTTAAGATCTCTTTTTTAATAATACACATTGATAAATTCACAAGTATTACATAATAACATGAAAATGATCAGAAGGTGTCCGTTCCATTCATTTGGAATATTAACAAAGAAGTATATATTTATCAAATTGTATGCCAGTATCTTCCCTGTGTAATTATATCCCCGTTATCACATAATTATTCCTATTGGCTGGTTGCTTGCTAGATTTCTGCTTAATTACATAAGCGAATTGTTTACAATGAAAACGATTTTAGTCCTAAAAAATCCCAGACTATGGCGTGATGAAACTTTAATATATAAAACGGTGCTAATAACGCATCTACCACTGTACTGTCAACGTCCATTCAATATCACGACTGTGGCGATCGAATTTCATATTTCATTTGTATTACCGCTTCTTTGTTCCGCAAAAGAAACTTTTCTTTTAAATGCATTAATTGAATGTCCCTCCTCGCTACAAAAATGCTTATATACTACTGACAATAGTTTTAACTTTACTATAATATGTTTTGTTCACATGAAACAAATCAAGATTTACCTGAAAGTCTTTAGACTACGGATGATTTCCAATTTGTGTTGAATCCAATAGGTAAATCCTTCATGCAACATCACTAACACCAGAACGAACAACATCGACAGCACAACACCTGAAAGTGTTGATGTGATCATATGAGAGTGAACACATAACTTTTAATATTTCGCACTAAAGCATATGTTTCCTTCTTGTTATTTCATAGTTTTATAATAGAACAGGAATCTGTCTCTCCAGGAAAAAAGTATACTATAAAAAGATCAAGCTCATAATACATTTTGTATAGGAAATATTTGTGTAACAATCTTATTTGCCTGAGGTATGTGACATTTAATGTTTAAAGTGTAAAACCAAGATTACGAAATATAATTAGATCGTGTTATGCATCATTGGAGATATATGTAAATAAATGCACACATGAATAATCAATGTCGATAATAATTTCGCATCAAATGTAGCCTCCATATTGTTTCTTTGTAGGAAAAGTTCATTTTTGAAATTCTGCTATTTATAATATTACATGTTAGACTTAAGTATGACAATGAAATTACCTGCAGGAAAATTAAGCTGCAATCCTTTAAGGATGAAATCTCCATGATTTTCTGTGCTGAAAAACTGTCAAAACTATTTTAGCTTTTTTGGTAAAAGTAACAATCTTACCTTCTAAAATGTACGTTATACATCTAAATGATCTTTGACGAAAAAAAATCAAAAAGCATTATTTGAAAAAATATTAATAATGATAAATAGAGACATTCCAAGCTGTCGGCAGTAAAAGATTATTTCTGTTATACTGTTTAATGGCACAATGATAACTGGTCAAAATTGCTTAAGACACACAATATGTCCACCACTGCGACGCACATATAGCTTAAAAACAATGAATTCTTACTTTCTGAATATTTGGATCCATCTTATTATATCCTTCAGTGTTGAGATTGCTCATGGTTAAATTTCCTTTTGAAATTTCTCCCATACTTGTACGTTTATTTTCAGAGCTTTACCGTTGTTAACGTGAAAACAACCGTACAGGTGATTTACCGCTTTGCCGAACATCAGCCAGTTTCCAAACAACCACTTCTCATTAAACACGCATGGAATCACTCTCTTTTGTTTTATTCCTTCTAGTTTGATTCATTCTTTACATAATTGCATTCGGATGTTTTGCATTGACCTTATAACTATATTTGTCCTGAGTGTTATTATCTAAGTATTACCTAATACGGTAGTTATCCAAAGACTTCAATCAGATTTTTCGTATAGACATAGTTTATAAAGCAAGTCATTCGAAATACTTATGATACAACAACCTATATCAAATGAAATCGTGGTGAAAAAGGGTGTGGTTTTCGGTTGAATTCACATTCAATACAAGTTTAAATTGCTTGAAGAAGTAAGAATATGTTTGTATTTAAAGTAGTCATTACACTTAAATCAAATATATATCAAACAAGTCGGTAGAATGCATACGATTATAAACTATACTATTCAATGTGAATGTTCCAATTAACGAAATTTCCCATCGCTCAGCTATACGCTTCATCTCCCCGATGAGTAATTTCTTTTTGAAGACAAAAAAAAATTTAATGATGAATATTGTTGAATTACTACTACTACTACTACTACTCCTTCTTCTTCTTTTACTACTACTACTTCTACTGCTACTGCTACTGCTACTGCTACTACTACTACTACTACTACTACTGCTACTACTACTTCTTCAGGTATAGTACATATTTCTGGTTTGCTTGATCGCTACATACTAATACTACGCTTCAGTAGTTTTTTCGAATTTCGTATTTTAGGGTTTTCATAACAATATCAAAACAAAGACTTGGACAAGATTTTTTAAATATTCAGCTTGTGTAGTTTTCGTTTAGGGTTAATTTCGGCACATGGGTTGGATTTAATCTATTTTTTTATTTAGCATTAGTGTCAATACATACGATAACAAGCAATACAATACTTGAAATAAAAAGAATTAGAAATATACTATTGGTAATTGAAATATACTTCAATGTGGTTTTCCATACAACCAGATAGCACGCCAAGTTTTACCAGTCACTGATTGTACAGCCTCTTTTTGATTAAAGTAAATATAATTAGATCAAACGTAGAAATCTTCCCATCTTTTAAGATGAAATCAGTCTGGTATGAAGCCGTTAATTACTGCAAAATGAAATAACTTTAATGTGCTGTCAACATGTTTGTTAAACATCGCTTATGTCATGCACTAATCATAAAAAGGCAAGAATTGACTTCACTTTCGTATGTCATCGAGTGCATTGTTAAATAACATACTAACATTCCGAAATAAAACATTGCGATGTACAATGTCAATTTGTTTCAAGCCGACTATTGGGAAAAAGTGCTTCATTTGGAGTGGTTTGTGAGCGTCACCGGTTGAAAGTTCAGGACCATAAACATGAATGCGGCCTTCTTTGCTGGATTATCATACATCTCAACTCAAATATATACATTTATAGGCCAACTACATATAAATTTCGGACTATTTGTCAAACCGTTTTTGAAAAACAAAATAAGCGTTTCAAAATCATCTCTATTAGTGTTCATAAGATAATCATAGAAATTATATTACTAATTGGGATTTAATGTTTGTATCCGAGGCTTGGTCCAAAAGGGTAATCAATCATTGCTTGAATGTATCTAAAATTAGAAATATATCAGTGTCATGAGCCGATCTTTATAACATATTTTGTGCTCGTTCATCATGTGGCCATGAATTCTGCTGTTGTGCAACATATTTCCACGCAACATGCTTCCGTGCATCATGGTTCCATCTTTTATTCCTCTTAAAAACATTTGACTGTTTAGAATTTTCTCATTTTTTTTTTGTCATATTATTGTGCGTCATTTATTCGTATGCCTCTTGTATTTTCCTGAGCAGTGAAAATCTTGTCGCGTTTCAGTCCTTTTTCTGTTTAAATTTAGTGTTCGATATTTTTCAATCTTATTATAGTTTACGAGTGTGTATTAGCTCTGTTTGTCTACGTGTGATATTGCAATTGCTTTTCGTTACGTGGACTATAATAAACCTTTTCTATCCCAAAACCTAAGGTTCCCGTACATTTCGATGGGTATTGCGAGTTCCATAAACATGCCATAAAGTTTTCATAGCAGTTTATTTTCTCTGAAGTTATATAAAAACTACTTTGTCATAACATTGTCCACTTAACGATCAAGGCAATTTTTTTCTCTGTCCTTTTTAGCTCACCTTAGCACAAAGTGCTCAAGGTTAGCTATTGTGGTCGGTCTATGACCGGTGTCAGTTGTCCGTCGTCCCTCGTCCGTCGTGCGGCGTTAGTGCTTTTACAAAATTGTTCAAAGCAATGAATTCCATGCAGAACTCTTATTGCCATGGCAACCTAAAGGAAAAGTGTCTACAATTGGTTATAATCATCATGTTCTCCTAAACCGCTTGGAAAATTTTAACGAAACTTCATTGGAGTGATCCTTGGTTGGTGATTTTTCAAAATTGTTCAAAGAAATAAATTCCATGCAGAACTCTTATTGCCACGGCAACCTAAAGGAAATTTTACAAAACTTGTTTTGGCAAATACTATTAGGCCTAGTGCTTAAATATTTGTTGTGTAACAATGTCTATTGGTTATCTATCATGTTTATTCAAATAATGCCCGTGGAGAAAAATTGGCCTTACCCAGTTGGTTACAAGTTCATTATAAATACATTTTGTTAAAATTTGATAGTTATGTAAAGTTTACTCTTGAAACAAGGGCAGCAAGTCTTGCTATATGGTCTCCCTTTTTGTTGGAGATTCCACAACTTTCTATTTTTAGTTACAAGTGAATATGTTTTAAATTCTATTAAATCTTCAACATAGTCAATCCTAAAGTAATTATTGTTCTTTTTTAGGTTCATAGATTAAATAATTAGTATACACTTTATTCTTTAGGAGAAATTTCATTTTTAATTTAACAATCAGACTTTTCCATTGAACTTCATGTATATTATTGTAAACTTCATATAGATTATTCTAAGCTACAATCTTATCTTCTGTGTGGATAGTGAATAAGCCTTATACAGAAAAAAATTGATTAACATTAATTGAAGGATGGTGATGTTGTCCTAGATGGAAGAAGCAATAATAGAATATGATTGTGTTTTGCTCTTTGATTTTTAGAGCTTAAGGCAGATTATTGATTTTATTGGATGGTGCATTGTTTGTTGTTTGTGTATCTATACTAAAAGTTATTTCAGATTTCAGTGTGCAGGCAATTGAACGAAGTCCTATCAGTTGTTTGTATATGAATACTAAAAGTTCTTTAAGTTTGCAAGCAATTTAACATAGTTTAATTTAATCACACCAAGCATAATATATGAAGTTCCCCACATTGATAAAGCTTTCGTACAGTAACATAGTTACTTATAGTTTATTCATTGTTAAAATCGTATGGTTAACTGCTGCTTTTAATCACCTTTCTTATACTTACAGACTAGTTTGCGTTTAGATAAGAATAACTTTATCAAAATAGTTTTTATTTCTTATATCATTCTTGGAACACAATAATACATACAAAATTAGAAGTTTGTTTATTTAAAGTAACACTTATATTCAAAATCAATACAAATACATGTTTGACATTGAGTGATAAATCTTTAACTATTTGCAAAAAAATACATTTGATGGTAAAATTAATTACTGATAATAATATTGTGACCGTTTATTTGATAGCTGAAAACGCAAAATATAAATGATTTGTGTTTATACAGTCAGCGTCAAAATTTGACAACTTTAAAGTCAGAAGTATTTAAACAATATTACGATTTACAATAACTTTCCAAAGTAAACTGTGTTTCTTTCCTACCTAGCAAGTACCAGGAACCACAACATAACGTTTGCTTGGAGTTAACGATATAAAATGGCACGGATGATGAAACTTTATGTACGGGGAGTTGTCACATTTCATCTTCCAGTAAGTGTATAGCAAATCGTTTGTCATTGATATTCGACACCTTTTATTGACAATATTATTATTATGAAGCACAGGTTTCGCATAAAATTTACTGATGCAGAGTATAACCCTCTTGAAAAAACAAAGTTCGAATTTCAAAACTTGCCAATAACTTAAAGATACTCGCTCAAGTTGAATAGGTCAAAAGTGATTCTTATTTGTCAAATTTTATTAGCTGTCATATATTTGTCTTTCAAGCTTCACTCTCATAGATTGACAGTTTCGACTTTTATTTTATCTTTTGTTATAGAATTGGCTTAATTTGGCATTAATACATTCAATTCATTTATATATTAAGATAACTCATTAAAGCACATCTCGATGATTTTGAAAACTGACTAAAATCATTTTTTTCTTAAAGCGTAAATAGCGCATTTAGCCATAAAACATCGATTTTCGAACGTTAATATGAAACACTGCGATCTGATCTTTTGTCAGCTATCTTATGTCACTGGTTTCCAGACCTTAAAGGCCTAGTTTAAGCCTTCTTTAAGTGACTCCCCCCCACACACACACAAAAAACAACGTGTAATAGTACACAACCTCTGTAAATTGATCTTAATCTTATTGCTTAATTGGTTTATCAGACCTCCAATCTGAGTATCCTGCTGTGTAGTTTTCGATGTTGTATTATAAAAATGGACCCTAAATGGCCCTGAGCCAATACACCAATGCACAGAAAATTGGCCCCTACTGTGACACCAGAGCGATTAGCAGGAAATGCACAGCAGGCGATTATCATGCCAAACATTCTTTAATATCGGTTTAGCATGGGTTTCAATTAGTTCAATTAAAATGGCGGCTTCCGGTATAAACAATGTGGCTCGCATTTTGGAAATTAAATCTTATTTTTGACAATAAATATGTTTGGTGCATGCTTGAAGTCATTGTTACTCGTCTCATGCACAAAAGGATCATTAATAAAAGCAATAATTATGCCATTAAGCAAGTGTATCTGAGACTAGTAGCTATTATATTGCGTTGTTTGAACTTAGGGACTCGTTTTGGATGGAAATCGGAATGATCAACTAAGTATTATTGTATTCAAGTCATAATACAAGTGACCAAAATTTTACCTTGTTACGACGATGAGATGACAGCTCAACTTAACAGGAACATGAGTCATTGTTTGGTCCAAATTGATGTATCAAGCTCATATTTGATTAAATTCTGACAAAACAACAGTTTTGAACAAATATCTTTTCACCAATAGCGATATAAACACAGGTCTGGATTGACCAAAACAAAGGTAAGCCTAAGCTCATCACCTTTAATTTTGTTTTCATTTGCAGCATAATCCGGGATTATAATGCACCAGTCAATTGTAAGCACTGCCCTCGCCCCGGGTATACCGGGGACACCGTGGCAATGGGCCGTGTTTTTACCTTTCAGGTGGCCCCGAGTGCCAAGTGAATGCGGTGGTTTTGTCTTCACACTGAAAACAGCGGGGTATGTGCCTTGCCTAGGTATCCCGGGGTGTGGGCGGGATGCTTTTGGCAGGAATTTTACCAACAGTATGTCCCAGCAGGTCAGGTATTTTACCCGGGATTGGATGGACTGGAAGTCCCCGCTTTTCCGGACTTAGGAAGGCCATATACAATTGGCTGGTGCATAAAACATCTAAATGAACATAAAAGTACTCTGAACATACCCTTGTTCTTTTTGTTTTGATACGCACATTCCATTGCATTTCCTTTGATAATAAAAATAAAACTAAGTCTAGAAATTTAAATGTATATGGCGACTGATGTTTGATGATGCCTGTGTAAAAAATCATTTTTTACAAATCCAAAATCAATCCTAAGCATGTCTAAAGATGTTTAAGTGATTCAGGTAGATTTATATAAGTCGTTTCAAACTTACTAAAAGCGGGGTTATTTTTTATTATGAATGATCGTCATATTAAAATAGGATTTAATTTTATTGAAAATTTGATCTATCCATATAATGTTTGTACAAAACACGGATGATAAATATATTATATAGTATGTATTCAGACATTTTCCCAATGTCCATTAGAGGTTCAGTTCAAGATTGCATGTAAATGGGATTTAGGACAATAATATTGAACAATCTTTTATATATATATATTGATAATAAGGAGAAATAATATTTTTCACTCTTCGCTCGCTTCGGGTTTAATGAAAACTAACATAATTGTATTTTAATTATTTTTTTCGGTCGCTCGCTCCATTTTTTTGGGGCAAAAATCCAAGGAACGAAACATTAATTTGGTGTGGCCTTAGGGGGAAATAAATGGATCATGAATCCTGGTCTATTTGAACTTGTCTTTTAAACAGATTTAAACAGCAGTATGATAGACAAAATATATCAGAGCATTACGATAAAGTATCGATTTGTATCTAGATCTCTTTTAAAGGGTTTACTATTCGGATTAACAATATTGATAGAAGCAGCAAAACATGTAAAAGTGTGTTTGTCGTATGTATTGTAATCAGCTCTAAATCTCTTCTTGTTTGTATACAGCGACTCTGTATAAAGCAGTGTTTTATTGTTATCATTGTTTCATATTCTTTTATATATTCAGTCGAATAGTCGAACCTGGTTGGCTCGAGCTCCAAGGGACCGACGAATAAATCTCGGGCCTCGGAGAAATTCGAGCAAAACGGGAATGTTTACCTTCAAAATAAAGATAAAAATAAAAAACCGGTCCTTTATGTCATGTTCGAGCCAACAAGGAATTCGAGGCAAGCGAGCTCGAGTCAACGGGGTTCGATTTTAGGATGTACAAAGTATAACGACACCATTAAATATATGATGTTTTTGTTTAAAATTCAAAAGATACTTGTTTGGACTGCTTAAATCGTTTGGTTCCGTTTTTTTATGATTTTAATTAAATACAATTTGAAATGAAAATTATATGAAAACATTCAATTTCAATGATCATGGAACTATTTAATAAAACTGGGCCTACTGCTCGAACATTCATGCAACTGTTACTTCTTTCGTCAGGGAGGCACCCGACATTGAATATGAATTTGGTTGGTGGTCACCAAGCCGGACAAGTAGGTTTTCTCCAGAATCTCCGGTGTGCCCCATAGCACAAGATTCTTGTGGAACATCGTGCCAACGAGAGTGATTTATATTTTCATAATGCTGTAATAACCTTTTTCACAATCCTGGTAGTATAAAAAAGTTTTAACTAGAACTAAAATTTACAAAAGCAAAATTCATACATTAATTTGAAAATGATGTTCAAACTATTATAACGAGACTGTATCAAGGGTGCGGATAAATTAAGAAAGCACAAATTATCGAGTAAAAACGAAACACTGTTGATTTCAGTGCAAGATATATATATATATATAATTGCATTAATAGAAAAAATAGTTCCATAAATACAACAATAGACCGAATGATAGATACACAATGTAACAAGTATGAAAAACAAGCAGAATGTGTCATAAACCACAATTATTTCTTTGGTCTTAAGTTCAAGCTGTTAAGCTGTGGAATTAAACGTCTATTTAAAGTATTTATAGGACAATTACTATTGTAATCATTTCTAGTATAACTGACCACCTGTTAACATAATACATGCATTTCTTATTATAAATTATGCATTCAAAATATAAAAAGTGCCTTTTTTATCTAGTTATCGTGGTGGCATTAATAAATGTACGTCTAGGTATCGGATTCCTTCGTCAGAGCACGTTAATGCAGCAAAGATCTTTGACACAGTCTGAAAACGAAGCAGACAACAGAAATACTATTCATCGTGATGAAAACAGAAACATGGTGAACAAGGCTTCAACTTATCGAGGATAAATTTTAACCAACGTGCTGCTTATCAAGTCCTTCAACGGTTAAAATATTTGGAAAACAGTGATGCTTATGATGGATACGATTTGATGGAAGCTGTAAGTAGAACCTTGTTCCTATTTGTCGTAAACTGTGTTGCAAAAAAATAAAATGGTCGATTAGTATCGTGTGACAAACGATGCAAAATTATATAGTTGATATTTTTTTTACATATTTAAACGATGCCGCGAAATCATTATTGTAAAACTAAAGTGTATATTCAAAGCAACCAAATACTTATTCAATACCTATTTTTTCATTTAATTCCAAAATATATTTATTTGTAAAACAACGATATTAATATAATACGACCAAATATTCTTTTAATATAATCATTCACCCCCCCCCCCCCCGCCCCAAAAAATACGCGATATTGAAATGGTTAATCTTTGTGAGTTAAAAGCATGAATTAATAAAAAATAATGGTTTGTAAAAGTGAACGATATCATATATGTGGGTAAAAGAGTGGGAAACACATATATTGATGAATTCTAATTTAATATTTTCAATTTTGCTCGAGTGAAATGATAGCATTGTGTGTGTGTGTGGCGTGCGTGCGTGCGTACGCGTGCGCGTGCATGTGTGCGTTTGTGTGTGCGTGCCTGCGCGTGCCAGCGTGTGCGCGTGCGTGCGTACTTGCGTACTTGCGTGTGTGTGTGTGTGTGTGTGTGTGTGTGTGTGTGTGTGTGTGTGTGTGTGTGTGTGTGTGTGTGATATCTGTAAGCTGATGTCTCTTGTTCAATGTCGGGTTTACATTTGAAATTTTGACTACTGGTCTTTTCCCGGTAATTTCATTCAATTATTGAGAATAACTAGTTCTTTAGAATTACAGTAAAACTGCGATAGCTCGAGGTCACCGGGGACCGAGCCAAAACCTCGAGTGATCCGATGTTTTGAACGACCCGAAGTTCCTTTTTCGTCTGTCATGAAATGTCTTACAATGTACATATATTTGAAGTCGTAAGTTTACTTTGGCACCGAGTATGTTTTTCGTTGTAAAAATAGCTCGGATGTTTAAAAGCTGTCGTTTACTAAATTTGAAAATGCTAAAAAAAAATGAATAATTAGCAAAGTTGTTTTTTACAAAAAACAACAACAACACATTTCCTAAACAAACAACATCAGAATATAATTAAATTCTCGCCATAAGCTTTTCACAGTTATCTTCTCAAATGCCCTTATGTAGTTTTCGATACGATAAGTTTATTTATAACAGAAAAAATGTGTGTTTATCTCAATTTAACAGCAATTAACAGATTAAAATGACTGGTGACATTCCTTCTAGTGCATAAAAACATCTAAATGACCATAAAAGTACACTGAACATACCCTTGTTCTTTTGTTTTGATAAGCACATGCCATTGCATTTCCGTTGATAATAAAAACAAAACTTATTCTAAAAATTTAAATGAATATGACTGATGTTTGCTGATGCCTGTGTAAAAAATCATTTTTTACAAATCCAAAATCAATCCTAAGCATGTCTAGATACAGTGGCAAATGATGTTAAACTGATTTAGGTAGATTTATATAAGTCGTTTCAAGCTTTTTACTAAAAGCAGGGTTATTTCTTATTATGAATGATCGTCATATTAAAATAGGTTTTAGTTATATTAGAAATTTGATTTATCCATATAATGTTTGTACTAAACACGGATGATAAATAGTAATTTAATAGATAATGTATTTCGACATTTTCCCATTGTCAATTAGAGGTTCAGGTCAAGAATACATTTGAATGGGTTTAAGGGCAATCATATTAAACAATCTTTCTTATATATATTGACAATAAGGAAAAAAATGTTTTTCGCTCTTCGCTCGCTTCGGGTTTAATGTGAACTAACAAAATTGCTTTTGTTTTTTTTCGCTCGCTCGGTCTATTTTTTTTGGCAAAAATTCGAGGAACGAAACATTAATTTGGTGTGGCCTTAGGAGGAATTAAAAACATCACTATTCATGGTCTGTTTGAACAGGTCTCTTTAACTGGTTTAAACAGCAGTAGGATATTCAAAATTGATCAGAGCATTACGATAAAGTATCGATTTGTATCTGGATATCTTTTAAAAGGTTAATTATTCGGATCAACACTGGACAAATTTTGGAATGTATGTATTGTAATATTTGATATAAAATAACAATGTACTTCGCAAGCAGTGCTTAAAAGTTTGAAGGTATAATCTTCTAATTTAATGCCAGTTTGAACAGATCAGAAAGCTGGCTTAAAAATTAATACTTGACTGCCGAGAGAAAAATCGAGACAGATTATACAGATTATTATGAGACAACAGTAAGGAGAGACAAATTAATTGTGTTTGTAGGACTAATCGTTGATCAAGTTTTATGAAAAAGGACAAGTTCCTATTGTTAAAACTTTGTGCAATAGTTTACAACATTTAATATCTAAACCTTAGCAAGTGACCTAAACATCTATAAGATAATACTCACAAACTTTTTGAAATATATAACATTGCTTTATAAGAATCACGTATCTATGTATACCCAATTAATTGTTGTGTTATTTAAGTCTAACGGCCGATTGTTCGGAACGTTTATAAAGTTAACAACCCTGTTAATGTCATCGTTGATAACTTTACAATATTTTTACTCAGCAAATTTACATCGACACATTTGTGATCTAAAGTACTTCATTCATACACATATTGAGACAGCTGTTTAGCTCTGATTGTTTTATTTAAATAAATGATCATCAGCACATCATAAAATATTTCAACTTTAAAAGTTCACAAAAACCACGTTAACAACGTTGTTAACTTTAATAACGTTCTGACTAATCGGCTCTAAATGTATTCGTCTTTGTATACAGCGACTCTGTATATACTGTGTATATAACAGTGTTGTATTGTTATCATTGTTTCATATTCTTTATATATATATATATATATATATATATATATATATATATATATATATATATATATATATATATATATATATATATAGTCGAATATTCGAACTCGGTTGGCTCGAGCTACGAGGGACCGACGAAAATATCTCGGGCCTCGAATACATTCGAGCCAAGCGGGAATGTTAACTTATCAAATAAAGAAAAAGATTCCTTTATATCTAGTTCGAGTCAACGAGTAATTCGAGGCAAGCGAGCTCGAGCCAACAGGGTTCAATTTTAGGGTGTACAAAGTATTACGAAACCATTAACGAAATTATATATTTGTTTAAAATTTCAAAATAGACTTATTTGAACTGCTAAAATCGTTTGGTTCCGTTATTTTTTATGAATTAATTAAATACTATGTGAAATAAAAAAATATATGAAAACATGAAATTTTAATGATCATGAAACTATTTAATAAAACTGGGCCTACTGCTCGAACATCCATGCAGCTGAAACTTCTTTAGTCGGGGGGGAAGGGGGGAGGGGGCACCCGACATTGAAAATGAATTTGGTTGGTGGTCACCAAGCCGGACAAGTAGGTTAACTCCTGGTTCTCCGGTGTCCCCTACAACACAAGACCACACTCTTGTGCAACATTGTGCCACCGAGAGTGATTAAAATAATGTTGTAATAACCTTATTCACAATCCGTGTAAAATATTTAAGGTTTAACTAAAACTAAAATTTATAAAAGCAAAATTCATACATTGATGTGAAAAGGGGTGTTCAAACTAGTATAACGAGACTGTCCCAGGGGTGGGGATTAATTAAGATAAGAAAGCACGAATTATGAATCGAGTAAAAAAGAAATACTGTTGATTTCAGTGCAAGATAGTATATTATTTCACTCCTAAAAACATTTTTCCATAAATACAACAATAGAACGAATGATAGATACACAATGTAACACGTATGTAAAACAAGCAGAATGTGTCATAAACCACAATTTATTTCTTTGGTCTTAAGGTCAAGCTGCTAAGCTGTGGAATAAAACGTCAAGTTTTTAAACGATAATAAATATTGGAATCATTTCTAGTATAACTGACCAGCTATAAACATAATACATTCACTTTTTATTATAAATTATGCATTTAAAATTTAAAAAGTGCCTTTTTTATATTGTTATCGCGGTGGCATTAATAAATATACGTCTAGTTATCGGATTCCTTCGTCAGAGCACGTTAATGCAGCAAAGATCTTTGACACAGTCGGAAAATGAAGCAGACAGCAAATATACAATTCGTCGTGATGAAAAACAGAAATATTCTGAACTAGGTTTAAACTTATCGAGGATAAATTTTAACCAACGTGCTGCTTATCAAGTCCTTCAACGGTTAAAATATTTGGAAAACAATGATGCTTATGATAGATACGATTTGATGGAAGCTTTAAGTAGAACCTTTATTCTCTAGTTATCGTAAACTGTGCTGCCAAAAAAATGAAAATGGTCGGTTATGATCGTGTGACAAACGATGCAATATTATATCGTTGATAAATTTTGTTTATTTGTTATATATTTTGTGGATGCCGCGAAATCATTATTGTAAAACATAAGTATATATTCAAAGCAACCAAATATTAATTCAATACTTGAGAGAATAAATACTAAAGAGTGGAAAATACATGTATTGATGAGTGATAACTTGATCTTTTCAATTTTGCTCGATCAAAATGATAGCATTGTGTGTGTGTGTGTGTGTGTGTGTGTGTGTGTGTGTGTGGGTGTGTGTGTGTGTGCGTGTGTGTGTACGTGCGCGTGCGCGTGCGTGTGCGTGTGTGTGTGTGTGTGTGTGTGCGTGTATGCGTGTGTTTGCGTGCCTGCCTACGCGTACCTGCGTGTGCGAGTGCGAGTGCGAGTGCGTGCGTGCGTGCGTGCGTGCGTGCGTGTGTGATATCTGTAAGATAGTGTCTCTAGTTCAATGCCGGGGTTACATTTGAAATTTTGACTACTCGACTTGTCCCTGTAATTTCATTCTATTATTGAGAAGAACTAGTTTTTACAAATACAGTGAAACTGCAACTGCTCGAGGACACCGGGAACCGAGCCAAAACATCGAGTGATCCGATGTTTTGAACGACCCAAAGTTCCATTTAAGTCTGTTATGAAATGTCTTACAATGTACATGAATTTGAAGTTTACTTTGTCACCGAGTATGTATTGCGTTGTAGAAATAGCTCATATGTTTAAAGCTGTCGTTTACTAAATGTGAAAATACCAAAGAAAAAAGAAGAACTAAATAATTAGCAAAGTTGTTTTTTACAAAATACAACACATTTCCTAAACAAACAACATAAGAATACGATTAAATTCTCGTCATAAACTTTTCACAATTATCTTCTCAAATGCCCTTATAAAGTATTCGATACGATAAGTTTATTGGGTAAAACAATATAAGATGTTCATAGACATGTTCATACAATACACTGAATGAAGAAAGTACAGAAATACAATTTTCACAAAGGGCAGAATGGATTTGAAAAACGCAAGAAAGAAAGCAAACAGTGATAGGCATAAATGATTTTATTAATGCAGGGGTTTCATGGGGGTAATGTATGGCATATATGGCTACAAAACTGTTTCATTTATCGTTTATCATCAAAATGATAGCATTGTGTGTGTGTGTGTGTGTGTGTGTGTGTGTGTGTGTGTGTGTGTGTGTGTGTGTGTGTGTGTGTGTGTGTGTGTACGTGCGCGTGCGCGTGCGTGTGCGTGTGCGTGTGCGTGTGTGTGTGCGTGTATGCGTGTGTTTGCGTGCCTGCCTACGCGTACCTGCGTGTGCGAGTGCGAGTGCGTGCGTGCGTGCGTGCGTGCGTGCGTGTGTGATATCTGTAAGATAGTGTCTCTAGTTCAATGCCGGGGTTACATTTGAAATTTTGACTACTCGACTTGTCCCTGTAATTTCATTCTATTATTGAGAAGAACTAGTTTTTACAAATACAGTGAAACTGCGACTGCTCGAGGACACCGGGAACCGAGCCAAAACATCGAGTGATCCGATGTTTTGAACGACCCAAAGTTCCATTTAAGTCTGTTATGAAATGTCTTACAATGTACATGAATTTGAAGTTTACTTTGTCACCGAGTATGTATTGCGTTGTAGAAATAGCTCATATGTTTAAAGCTGTCGTTTACTAAATGTGAAAATACCAAAGAAAAAAGAAGAACTAAATAATTAGCAAAGTTGTTTTTTACAAAATACAACACATTTCCTAAACAAACAACATAAGAATACGATTAAATTCTCGTCATAAACTTTTCACAATTATCTTCTCAAATGCCCTTATAAAGTATTCGATACGATAAGTTTATTGGGTAAAACAATATAAGATGTTCATAGACATGTTCATACAATACACTGAATGAAGAAAGTACAGAAATACAATTTTCACAAAGGGCAGAATGGATTTGAAAAACGCAAGAAAGAAAGCAAACAGTGATAGGCATAAATGATTTTATTAATGCAGGGGTTTCATGGGGGTAATGTATGGCATATATGGCTACAAAACGGTGAAAGGCAGAAGTCCACATCTCGATAGATGTGATTGTCTTCGGTCTATGAGATGGCACAAGACTAACTTGTGAGAAGCGATCAAATTGTAACGTTAATTTGCTGTAGGAGTCCACTTGTTGCAGCGGCAATAGAAAGGCAAAGTCAACGAATCTGTTTTGTACAATGCTTCGCTGGATTGCTTTTTACCTGTACGGCTATTGGAGTAGAAATCGGTTGTACAAACTGGATGTCATTACCTCCAGTAATGTCTTGTGTGTGTTGAACTATAGTACCATCAATAGTGAAGTCGTCATCGGAAGACAGTTCACTAGCAGCTTCGACGCCACTGTCATCATGTGGCACGGACACCGAATTGGTTTGTGGTATGGGGCGGACAGCAGGTAAATCAAGATCAATTTGCACATGAGGACTAGCTTCTTGATGCTCAACGTGGTCGTTATTTGAGACACTGTTCTGACCACTACCCGCAGAACTGGCGTGCCTGCCACCTACCGCTTTACTTGTTGAAACCAGTCGGGCCTTCTGAAGTCTCGATTTCTTTAGAGGGGGCACCTCAACCGAACAGCCGCTCGTACTCGTGACCTACATGCTGGTCTGAACAGACGGGGCATGGCAGCACGAACATGATGCTGTTGTCGATAAAACCAGCCGCTTCGGCCTCATCTGCAAGTTGCAAAAAGTACTTAATTTGGATGTTATTAATGAAAAAATGGGATTTTAAATAAAATATTTGAATTTTATGTACGACAACCCCCATTCTATAAACAACATTTAGAAATAGGTAGTGCACTATGAAGAAGTTTGTCTATAGAGAAAAGACAAACCACAAAAAAACGATAAATGAAACAGAATGGCTGTGTCATAGACGGCAATATTAATATCAACTAGCACAGAGAGATATCTAGAACACCCACTACACATTATCAACGTCTATGACATATAACACTCACTGCCCGATTAGCATAGATGCTGTCAAGGAAGGAATAATTAAGGAGCAGCATGGAAACATTACATTGCTGACATATAAACTGCCCGAATAGTATCTCTCAAGGCATATAAAAAAGAATGCAATATGGCAACTAAGATAAAGGCACGTCATAAGGCCCAAGATGTGTTAGCGCTGCCCGAATAGAACAATATTCTATCTCAAAGCAGATGTAAATGAGTTAAGAAAACTCGATAAGGTCTGCATAACCGTCATGTTATAAAAACATAAGAAATCTAGACAGATGAACATACCTTGATGCTCCTGAGTGTGTAGTACAAACAACTCCGCGGCACGGATGCTGTTGTAAAGCTTGTGCTCCCCAACCAGGGAAACGCCATCATCGGCCAACACTATATTGACTGTCTCGGGCGACCAGAAGCCCTTAGGGACCCAGTAACGTGCTCTACAGTGCGGAGAGTTGACAAGCCTGAAGCTATGGCATTCTTTGTTTTGTTTTGTTTTTGCCCGTTCATTAAACCAGAGAATGTCTATGACATGTCGAATAGGACGTGAATTCACCTTTCTGTAGAATACCGGTAAAACTACCAAACGTCGAACATCACAGTTAAATAATAAGGTATCTACTAAATCTAAAATAGCACTGGAAACACTGGCTGGTGTACTAACTGCCGAACAAAGATCGTTTGTTCTAATTATCAACACCACAATATCCGGGGGAGAGTCCTCTATCTTGTTTAAATTATCCCTTAATGTTGACAAACAAGAGTGTAATAACGAAGTGCTAAATGACTTGGATAATCCCGAATTCCAATCACTAGAGACTTTAAATAACTCACAAAAGAGTGTCTAAAAGTTAATACTTTCTTCACCTTGTCCGCCATTTTGCAGTCACATGACCGCGTGTAAGCACACAGGCCCAACGCGGGGTTGAGCTTCTTTTATGAAACAAAGAACCTCTGGTCAATCTTATAATGATCGCCAAATCATCCGAGCCGCGGCAGAAAAAAATATAGTTAATGTATATCCGTTATAAAAGAAATGCACTGTATTAATACCGTATAACAATATATCCAACAAACGGTAAAGAATGTGCAAAAATAACAATATTTTTTTCCATTTTTAGCGTAGTTCCGCTTTGCATATCAACGAACTGTAATGGAGTAAGAGTGCTTTGATTAACTTATATAAGACACTTGGTTTAAAGTTTTGGTCACGTGATTTAAGGCGCTAAGAAAATTGGCTCTGACGTCATTGACCTAAATATACATCTAAATATTTGTAAGCAAAGATATAAATACTTTTGTATACAATTCAACACTATATCGGTCTATGTGTATTTTCAGCCACCGATACAGTTCAATAAGAACTTCAAGAATCCATGTTGGTTTGAGGGGAACCGATTACGATGTCTCCCCTACGTGTTTGTTATTGGCGTTAAGAAGTGTGGAACCAGTGACCTATTCTTCCGGTTGTCAAAACACCCAGATTTTGCACATCCGGGCTTTAAGGAAGCTCAGTGGTTTGCCAGGTGGAGATTTAGAAATGAAGGTACGTTTTTAACAAACAAATGGCGAAAAAAACGTAAAAGGGTTTGTAGAGTCATTGTAATGATATTTTCCCGAAATAACTGACATGTTGGCGGTTGTTTGATTATTTGTAAAATATTCATATTGTCATTATATGAGGAAAAGGAAGTTATGAATGTTTGTAAATATATAAAAGAAGCATTTGTTATACACAACTCACTTATAAATAATTTAACTTAAAACAGTAGTTATGAAACTTTCCCTCCCTGCCAAAGTTACCATAATAATTATTTTGTATTCACTTTACATAAACTTTTTGCCTTAATAACATTCTATTTTTTTAATATTATGTTTAGTTAGGTGACATATTTATATATATAACTATATGTATTGCGACGATGTACTCTTGTATAAGTCTAATAAACTGTCTGTTCCGTTCTGTTCTGTTCATCATATTGATTTGATTGATGCCGGTACATACTCGTACTTAAAAAATATAGTCAAGGCGCAATATATATTGCATAAGCAAATACACAACTACTGCGTTATGATCCTGAATTTCATATTCGACCCTTCTGTTTTTTTGCAGATTTGCTAGAGCCTCGTGAAATCCGTTTCTGCAAAAAGTCACTGGGGTCGAATGTATCAGCTTTAATAACCCTTTTGTTGTATTGTTCTATTATGTAGTTCTCTAGACTGTGTAACATAATTAGAGACACACTTTATTTTTACAGAAACCAATAACTTGGATTTTGAAACTTACGTGACCAGGTTTGATGAGGCCGCCGACTTAATACAAGCTACATCGCACATCAACGCAGATGGAGCATTGACGAACTGTTAAAATTACGGGTAAGCTTTAAACTGAACTTCTATTCAATTATTTCGTATAATTACATACATAATCGACATCTGTTGAAAGCAGCTTAAGTGGCGGAAATTTACAACTCCGATTAAGTGGCCACCTGTCTTAAGCAGCCACTTTGACCTTTTCCCAAAAAGGGGGCTCTCAATACAGGTTGGAAAGTACGAGAATTATACGAGTCATCTTTGTTCAAGTCATACATGCGTTAAGAAAATTAAGGTTACCCTCACACAGACGTTTAAGCATTTTCCCTCGATTTTTCCTTTAAAGAATTATTATCCTACATAAATGTTAAAAAATGACGATCTTAACCTTGTGATACATTATCTCTAGTTGTAATAGCACAACGTATAAAAGTAATCATTTCATATAATACATCAGAGTTCTTGCATACAACAAATTCAAGAAAATTGACCATATTTGGCCTTTGAATAACGTTCACCGGTAAATAGCGTTTTCGAATAGTTTTATTTTTATTTTTGACAAACGCACATAAAATGTGATTCATCTTTTATGTCCCCAGAATGGCTCAGTTCACAACGTCTCTCATGTCTCTCTATACGATTGCAACCGTATCGCCCAGTTTTCACACGTTGTTTATGGCAATATTTCCTCATTTGTGTGAACAATTTAATAAAATGAGTAGGAATATTCGCCCTTAGATATGTTTCAAATTCGAAGTCACTTTTTATTTCCTTATACGTTATAGTTTGATTGTAAATTACTTGTCCAGTCCTGGATAAAACAGTCTTCAATCCTTTGCTGATAATCGTTTATAAATAGTTGTATATTTATATGTGAGGAATTCTCCAAAACGTCAACAAAGTTGTACTTAAGTAATAAGTTCTTAGGAACACATAACAAGTTTTTCTTATTTGATTCTAAGTCACGCAAAGACATCTCATATATAGTTTTCACAATCCTTTTTTGGTACATAATAGATTTGCCCAATACTTGATGATACGTGTGTAATGGTTAATGAATAGTTGGTATCTTCTTAACTCACCATATATTGCCGCATTGCTTGCTGATGGTTTGCTGATTGCCCATAATCACGTTTGCAAACCTTTCAGTGTAAACATTCCATGTCCTTCGATTTAGTAAAACCCCAAACTTCAGATGAGTAATTCAGGGTTGAAGTTACAAAATCATCAAACAAATGATATTTTTTAGGACTTAACGTAAGCTCTTTCAATTTATTAAAGAGCACATTCATTGCTTTTAATGTCTCTCGACATAGCAATTGCATCTTTAAAGAAAAAGATCCATGACAATTAAACACCGTTCCCAGATAATTGAAATTAACAACAATCTCTAATAAAATATCGCCATATTTCCACGCCGTATTTCCAGCTCTCATTAAAACGAACATGTCCACGCCGTCTGAATACCATAGCCTTACTATTTTCAACGTTCACTTTTAGCCTCCACCTATCACCGTAGGCTTTAAGATTATTGAGTGTTGACTGCATCTCCTCTAGTGTTTCTGCAAATAGTGTCATTTCATCAGCATAGATTACAACAATAATATTAATGTTAATGTCATTTACAGATATTCCACTTGCTTTATTTTTTTTCCAGATATAACTCTAAGACATTTATAAAAACTCACCAAAATATGGCGAACAAATATCTCCTTGCTTCAGGCCTTCTGATATCTCTTTGAGCTCCGAGTATTTGCCGCAATGTCTAACCTTTGCTTTTACAAAAGTATACATTAATCGTACGGTTCTAAGAATCTTTCCATTTATACACAATGTATGTAATTTCAGCCACAGAGCATTCCTATTAACACTATCAAAACATGTTTGCATGTCAATATACGTACACTGTAGTATCTTACCATTATTCAACATATGGTCAATAACAGATTCTAGACAAAATATTGCATCTGTTGTAGAAAACCCCTTTCTGAACCCAAACTGCGTATCTGAAATTGTATCATACATTTTCCCCCACAACATTAAACACTTGTAAACAATAGATGCGTATATTTTAGCTAAACAGTTAATAATAGATATCCCCCTAAAATTGTTAACATTTGTGTAATCTCCCTTTTTATACACGAGGCTCCAATTTCTCGAAACTTCTTAAGTCCCATATAACAGGATTAAGCTAAACTCACTATTTTTGTTGTTCTATAATATGCGTTATATTTACTTCTTTAAGGGTTTTTAGAAATTATACAAGAACAATCTGTATGCTAATTAGAAGAAACCATTTTTCATTTATCAAAATCCATTATTAGTATGTATTTTGGCTAATTGAAATAAGCGACTTAAGCCTGTTAAGCTTAAGAAGTGTCGAGAAATTGGGGCCAGAACTATAATTCCTTTCATCCATGCATTAAGGAAATCCTAAGATAATACGATATTAAACAAATCTGCTAGGTGGCATATCACGCGTTTCAATGAAATATTTGTATATCAATCGTCCGATGAGGAGCCAGCTTTACAACATTTTAAGTTCATAACACGTATGAAGAAAATAAAAACAGTTAGTATTCGTTATTTCATGAGGATATATGGTTTCCATTCAATGTTACAATTTATTCTACCTTTCTACTCAGTCATTTATTTTATTGCTGCTTACATATGGGCCTAATAGGCTACACAATGTAATTTTAGTTTTATGTGTAATGTGATTAAAACTCTGATGTTTAAATTCTAGTATGACGAAATAGTTTTATTAAGTAAATATTTTAAAATGTATCGTAGTTACTTCATCTGCGAGCGAAAAGCGTTTGTCACAATTTCAAAATTGTTTTATGCTCAATTCTTCATTAAGGAGTGAATTGCATCATTGATGTCACTATCGGGGTATGAAATCATGGGGCTGGTTTAAAATGTCTGGTGTCCCAAGGACACGATGCGTACTTTACCCAGCCCAACTGCGTTCAGATCCCTGAAAATAACATAATTCACGCAATTCATTACTTATATTTAAACCAATAGTTAATTATTACTTTCCAGAAATAAAACAAAACATTGAATAAAACCTTACCGTTATCCTTTTTCACCCATCCTGTAAATAGAGCGATCCGGCTTTAAACAGCTTATCATATGACGTCATAATAACATAATAACAATAATATTTAATCACTTCAAAATACTTTTTAACGTTAATTTGTAATGACAACAATATATTAAGCAGATAATGAATTACCACTTTTCAACATGTGGATTAATTGTTTCGTGGCCTTGTGATACAAACAATAGCACGACAAACGATTTTAAATTTATATTAAAATGCGATGATTCGCGATCGGGACATATCCGAAGATGCTGCATTCACCGGAAAATATTTACAATTGCCGAAAGGCCGTTCACTTAAAGAATGGAAGTTGAGGTGTAAATATTTCCAAATTATTAATATTATGAGTATTTCTCTGTCGGAGTTTGTTGTAATCATAAATAGAATTAAATAATTTGAACACCTTTTTAAACGAAAATGACGCCGATTTTTGTACAAATAATATAACAATGTCATGTATACGTAAATCATTTTTCAATGCATAATTAAGCGGTCTTAAAAGAAGGAAAAACAAAAGAAATTAAATCTCATTTCTGAAACATTGATAATTCAGTTTTACTAAATTTTAATTGATGTAGTACATTCCTAAAAATATTATTACAGGTGAGGCAAGTCCTTCCAATCTTCATCTCAACTCACACTGGCAACGGTTGCCAGGGAATGAGAACCTCACAGAGCCTAAATACGTCATTCTAGACTACATTCGGCATTTCATCCCTGACGCGAAGCTCATCATAACTTTTAGAGATCCGATTGATAGGTAAGTACAGAAGAGTGCCAATTAAAAATACGATTTAGAGAGTAAACGAACTACATATGTAACATAAATAAATGGTTTGATGCGACACATTCGCATAACCATTTTTTGTGGAAGTACATACTAATAATCTTTTACGAAGAGTTTTACATCATATTGTGTAAACTATCTACTAGCTAGGTCAGTCACTGCCTTAAATCTACCGCCACACCTAAATAAAACCAATAACGGCTGATTTACTAAAATGGAAAACTGGAAAAAAACCTAAAAGCTACTTTTTTGAAAAAAAATACTGCCTTCTCATTGGATACAATATAATGTTGACCACTAATCCATCTTGGTCGATATTCGATGTTCTTCTTATCTAAACTTCAGTACGGTCACACGAGTTTATATCTATTTGAGACAAAAACAGTTGATTGTTGTGTTTTGTTATGTTATTTATGTTTGTTATTCATGTCGCAAAATAGCTCATTGAGTTTTTATTTCTTGTTAGCATATACACCCGATTTTAAATTAAGTTTCCTGTATCTTGTATCTTGAACAGGTTGTATTCTGACTATTACCACGAGTATGGTAGCCTGATGAAGAAAAACAACCCTGGGCCCGCCCAGTTCCACGAGATTGTGATTCGGGGTGTGAAACTGTACAGAGAGTGCTTCCGGGCACGAACTATTCGCAGTTGTGTTTATGATCATACCCTCTATGATCAAACAAAGGTCAGCATTTATAAGTTAACCCTATCAGTATTTTTTCCGTCGTGAAAACAGCAGACTTATTATTGGAAATAGAAACCCGGAACATCCCGGCCATTTTCCATCAATAACAAGCTGCGTATATGGAATGATTACAATGTCAGAATTATTTACATTTAACTACGCTGCATGTAGTAATTTTAATTTTGCATTTTAAGCCTAAGGACATTTTTCCTTAGGAATCTTAATGATTTAAGCAATGATACTTCAACTGAACTTAATTTTATATATTATACATTACAACAATTTATTAATATCATAAGTATTGTTGTTGCGAACTACTTGTAATAATGCACCGGCATAAATCCGAGGCTCTTCGGTGGCGGAGATGGCCGAGGTGTTCCGATTACAATTGAACTCCTTCACGGTTCTATAATTATTCAATTTTGCAGATTCAAATGCAGCTAGGAATTTATTACATATACTGGGAGGAACTATTGCGCGTGTTTCCAAGGCAACAAATTCTCGTTTTTCACAACGAAGATATGCGAGATAAAGAACGCACAGTGAGAACCATGTTCGATTTTCTGGGATTATGTGAGTATTTTAACCACATTTCATAGCCAAATATAGTTTATTGTTGTTCGTGTTTTTACAGCAATTTTATACGTTTCATACGTATCACAAATTTGCGTATTTTACTCATTTTCTTAAATTTACGCCTGTGTAACGCTTTTAGCCATAAAATATCAATAGTCAAACGTAAATATGAACAACTGATATCTGATCTTTTGTCAGCAGTCTTCTATGACTGGTTTCAAAACATAATTTGGCTCATTTCAAGACAAAAATGTTTTTAAAAAGTGTCAAAACGGTCCATCTGTGAGAATGCAGATTTAAAGATTGACAATCTAGACTCATCAAATATTTTTGTTTTTTATCAAAGCGCTCTATGTTGGTTTAGCGTTTATTTCGTTTTTTATCTGATAATGCGATACCATGCTCCTTTTGGTTATATATAGAAACCGTTCACACAAGAAAGTCAATCACTCTGACAAGGCCAAATGGGATAGGGGTGGGGGTATTTGTCACGTTCCTGTGATATTCCTATTTTGTAATTGAAATAAATTGTGAAGAAAAGTGCATTTGGTCTGTGGTCAATATTAAGAAAAAGGTTTTGCAACATGTTTGGTGAAATTAACTTTTTCAAGTTACAAATGATCAGGACTGTCAGTCCATTATTACACTATTAAGTGTATTAAAAGTTCCAGTAAGCAGTGTACAGTGTGTTTATACCACGTGATAAATGACGTAATACATGCTACGTCGGAAGGCAACATTTTGCTTAAAAAGAAGACTTTTAACATAGATTACTTTTCTTTTACTTCACCATTTAAAAGGACACAAAGGGCAGTATATGACGCTAAAAGAGCCTCGCCTTCGTTTTATTACCGGAGTTTAATAAAAAAAAAAATTATCAAACACTTCGACAAACCTGTTTCCGAAATAATGTTTTGACAGTGCTCCGTCAGACGGCCTGAATGTGAAAAGGTATGTCAACGTGATTTAAGAAACTAAAGCCTCAATTATATTCTGGTAAAAAACCGAAGGTGGGGCTCCGTAAGCGGCGTATACTGCGATATATTTCAATGAAAATGGTGAAAATATTAATATTATTGATATTAATTATCATAACATATAATTGCATATGATTTAGAGGCAGCAAAAAATAAGCCATATTTTGGCGGTTTTTATATGGGAAATATGTGGTCACGTAGCTATTTTTTTAAAAAGAAAACACAAACATTTAAATAAAGGCTTATACTTTTTATCTGTACCTAAATGCTATTTTATTCCTAAAGTCAAATGAGTTAATGCATTGAAATGAATATGCATCAACGCAATATTGTAAGCCTTTAAATCTAGTTGTACTCTAATAAACGCACCCTTTAATATACATATTGTAGCATGTCCAAAAATCAAACTTTACTTACTATGGTCTGATAAACATCGCTTTTTACAGCTAAGCTAGATGCAGGAGAAATAGCGGCTGAAGTCAACACAAAAGAATCTTACCACAGGAAAGAATCATTCAAAGCAAAAGGACCTATGTGGAACGAAACATACGCCATTCTAAACGACTTTTACCATCCCTTTAACGAGAAGATGGTTGCACTTACAAAGGATTTAAAGTTTTTAAAGCCGGGATCGTAGATGTGCCGTAGCCGATCTATAAAAATTTATTTTGAATGTGATTTATTTCAGCTATTACAGAAGCAGTCTTGGTCTAGCCTTAAATTTAACTTAAGGGTTATATATCTTATAATACAATTACTGTTCTGTAAATGTGTTATACCGTTCCGTTCTATTTTCGGAATATACCATCGAAAATAACCTTCGATGAAAAATGGTCGAGGAGTTCCGAATGCGTTTCTGTTAGAACATCTTGTAGTGTACATTGGTTGCATTAGTGCCAATTTAAGGGACACGTTCATGCTTTGAAACCAAAAAATAGTTTTACCAAGGAATCTTAAGACATTTTATCATTAATCTATTATATAATATCGAAATTGCGGAAAAACAATACAATTTAGGTATACAAAATATTTTTAAGTAGGTGCGAACCCACGCCGGTAAAGTCAAGATCATATTAGAATACCGTCGCCTTAACCACAAGGCCAGAAGGATTTAAACAAAAATGATGGATACTTCGACATTTTAACAATACATTGATAACATAGCGTGATAATGTCAATGTATCAATCACAGAACAACGAATCGCTGAAATCCGTTAGTAATGGTTTTGAACATTGTGGTCTTCTAAGACGATATTTGAGCAAATAGCAACATGCTTGTGGTATTTTATGTTTAAATCATCCTAATGATTACCGACACTTTATTTCGCCATACAATGAAATGCATTTTATAAAAACATCAGCGAGTCTCTTCATGGAGACTTTGAGGGAATTTTGTAGAACGATGCAACGCTGAAATTTTGGACTGCATTATTAGAATACAAGCAAATCGAAATAAATCAAACGTGTAGAAGCAGAAATAGCATAGCCTTTTATATGCTTAGATATATGTTCATATATTTTCTGCAAAAAAGTTATCTAGGAATAAAAGTAATTTCCCTGTTTGTTAACATCAGTTGTGACCCGTGATGACCCATTTGAGAACCCCTTTGAAGTCACGTGATTCCTCAATCTGATAAGGTGATTGTTTATTTGTTACATTTTGCCCTGATGTTGTCTTTCTAAAATGAAAGTGTTTTGTAGTGTGTGATACAGTTTAAAAAATGGTGATGCCAACACAATCGCATTTCGAAAGAACGGCGATCGAATACAAGTAGATTGATGGCCGTTCGCATCCATATTGAAACATATCATGCGTTTTTGTTTTTGTTTTCAAAATGGCCTAAAAAGTACAAGTACCTTTGATGGTTGGCCATTTCAGTTACTGAACCTTTTACAATTGTTGTTTGATGTCGATGATGAGAACGCTTTTCATGTACTTCTGTTGTTTAATATTATGTATTTTATCAAATGCTATACTTTGTTTTCGGTATGAAGAAACTACCGCGTATTTTTGTGTATACATGTATATATATATTAACACATGCGTAATACAACAATATTTCTGCGTTTACGCAATATCTTTGCGCAACGAAAATAGATGGGAAAATAAAATGGGAAATGGTATCAATTTGTTTTCTGTTTCATTGCTTTCAAACTCTGAAAGTTACACTCTCACAGATTGACCGTTTTGAAAACTTTTATATTTTTTTTATCTTGAAATAAACCAATCTTTGCGTAAATATCTGATACCATCAGTGATATAATATGAACTAAGGCGCTGCCTCTACGGGCTTGAAGTGCTATTGCCGGACACTTTAAGTTTACTTAATGACGAAGTGAAACATACTAGGAGTAAAAGGGAAACGTTATTTTTGTATATGTTAATAAAACTTTTTAAATAACAAGCAGTTCTGTTGTTGTTGGCAATTTATTTCGTGTATACGCAACAATCTTCAATAATAGTGTATACATTATATATAATGCATTACTTTATATTTCATATGAAGTTTAGAGTTATTTTTCTTAATTAACTTAAATAAAGCTACTATGCATTTGAGATCAAGTACACAAACGCATTTGAGGAATATGTTACAAACAGAAAATAGATAAAAACAAGAGCTGTCACAGAGACAGCGCGCTCGACTATTCAGCCGCTTTTCGGTGTATGGACTGAAAAGTTTTGGAGAAACAGGCATTGATCACTGTTATATTAGATTTCAATGCAATACATGATATGCTGAGATATTAACATAAATTGAATTGGAAAATATTTGAGGTGGTACGCAAACTTTAACATAAATTGTAAGTTGAAAAGGGGCATAATTTTGTCAAAATGCTTGATAGAGTTACCTCCTCCTGTGTACAGGTTGGGGGCATGATGGTGAACAAGCGTGTAAAGTTTCAAAGCCAGATGTCAATGGACTTTGAAAATATTTGAGGTGGTACGCAAACTTACACGTAAATTCCAAGTAAAAAAGGGGCATAATTCTGTCAAAATGCTCGATACAGAGACCTCCTCCTGTGTACAGGTTGGGAGCATGAACAAGCGTGCGAAGTTTCAAAACAGTATGTCAATGGACTTTGAAAATATTTGAGGTGGTACTCAAACTTTAACATAAGTGGTAATGCTGACGCTGACACTCGAGTGACTCGGATAGCTCTCCTTATTCATCGAAAAGTCAAGCTAAAAATGATCACACATCAATAATGTTGCACTGAAGTATATTACATGCAGGGGTAATTATAATTTTAACTACAATTGAATGGGCAAAAATCCATTTAAATATGATGGTAAAACATGGCAAAACATTTAATCAATTACTTATAAATATGATTGTATATGAACAATATGTAGCCAAGCAGCTCTGGAAAATTGTCTGCAAAATATCTCAGTGAGAATACAGAATATATTCTTATTTGTTTGTTACAAAAACATACACCACACCCCCGCCAAAAAAGTTGCAAAATGTTAATTGTGAACAAATGTGTTGTTTAGATTTGAAGGGCAAATACAATTCTGCTTTAATTACAGAATTATCTTAACGATGCTTTCAATAAACTTTAAAATAATTTGTGTTTGCAATGACAAACAGTATGTCTAATGATCAAAATTATCTAAATTTCAATTAATGAATATTGTAAACAGCTTTGCTAAAATCAGGTATAAACCAAAAGACCTGTGACAATTAAATATGCAGCAACACATGTATTTTTTACAGATCACCAACAGTGACCTTTTTGATAAAAAGGTTGTTGTTTTTTACATCTGGTGGGAAATAAAATTGTATGAATAACTTAATGTTAAAAATTTCTAACTTTTAAAGGCCCAATATGTTATGACCTCTTATGAGGTATATTCTAAATGAAGCATGAAAATAGTCAAAATCAATTGTTCATGTTATGGGACTTTCAAGACCCAGTGTATTAAAGATTAAACTTATCAAGGTGTAATTACAAACAAATGACTTCTTACCCTTACATAATGTTTAACCCACAGGGTGATATAAAAAGAAATGATAAATTGCAATTACAATCAACATTCAACAGAGCTGAAAATATATTCTAAATTAAGCACCTATATAGAATATACAATAAAAGTAATCAGGTCAGTGATATTGTTGGAACACACCCAAATAAGAACCCAGTGAAAAACTGTCAGCTGAGCTCACTAAGCACTACTTCATATATTTGTTGAGTGTACCAGCCAAAAGAGCAAGACCAAATTTCAGTTCCAAAACCATTTATATATGAAAACAATTGAAACAATTAAAATGATTATATTATATAATTTATACAGAATGACATCATGAGGCTATTAAAATATTCACATATGTTAATATGCACAAAATAAGGCTACAGGTATCTACTATTAATTTATATAGATTTGAAAAAATGCTTGCAATATGTACAGTGTCAAATTATGTTGATTAAATTCAGTGTTCTCAAAAGCACAATCAATGTTTTCTGTACTGACAGCTGGATCTTCAATGTTTAACATATATATCAGTTCAACAACATACAGTGATCTTGGATTCATTGACAGTTAAAACACCATAACTACTATACACCGAACTGGTGTCTTCTTGAAAAAATCATGAATAAAAGAAACCGAACAAACCAGCAAAAACTGAAAGTATCTGGTTTTAAATGCTAAATATGGCACAAAATTAACAGAACGGAGTTTTGCAATTGTCTATACGTTGCTCAATTATTACATATTTGCTGTAAATGTCACATTTACATTTTGTATTATTCACACAAACAAGTTTGACAGGGTGACTAACATCTGCATTCTCTTGAAATATGGGATTCTGTGCTGCATCCAGTTTCAAATTGTTTGACCACTTCAGGCTGCTGGCACATCAGAATCTGCAAATAACATAAATGCAATGTTTTTAACAGAATAAAAGTGCTATCTACTACTGTGAAGGTATACCAGTTAACAATCATTTGAAGCATACACACTTCTTTATGTAGTCATAAATTTGATATAGTCACAAATGGTGATAATTAAAGAAGTCCAACTTCAACACAAATAATTTATTTATGAAACAACGTTTCGGCCGTTCGGCATTCATCAGGTTGTACGTATATAATGAACAGGAAATGACGTCAACATCAAATGACGACGTCAACGTTGATAACATTGATATAGTCACATAATGATAGTCATAGTGCAATTTGACGGATTCAAAGATCAAGACAAAATAGATGAAATATATTATGTTTGAATATTTTGCAATGAGTATTAAACAACTCCAAGGTAATTTACTACAAAGAAGCATTTTGGAGGAGTCAGAAATGCACTTGCTTAGAATCTCTTCTTATTTGAAGACATTTTCCATTCTCTGGAGGTGGTATGGAATTCCAGACAGAACTATCTTGAACAGGATTTTTTGTCCATAAAGGTCCTCTCGAGCTTCAGCAACCAGGTGGCTATAAAAAAAGAACCAATACATTTGTGCTTTTACAGAATGTTGAAATGTATTAAGAAGTATTGAGGGATAATTCAAAAATGTGAAATTTATAAAAAAAGCAAACAAATTAGTTCATTAGAAAATGATATAATCTCATGACCGTGACCGGAAATAATTTACAACCAACATGAAACAAAGTTATTTAGGAATGAAACAAACAGAATAGATTAACTTAAAAGGTTCAAACCCGCTACTGTTTGGATGCATTTTCATAAAGTGATTGTGAAATACTAATAATTTACCGCATGATGTCTAATCCAATTTGAGTTCGGCTGGCTGGTCTGTCATCATCCCCATCTCCAACCTGTTGCAAACAATAACAAATTAATAATAAGTTATTAAGGAATTGGATTACTAAAAAATGTCCACTATACCTGGTTGATGTAATTACTCTTATTTTCACAAGGACATTCACTAAAGGCTTCGAGTTGGGTTGGTGAAGCTGGCATTTATGCACCAGTCAATTGTAACCATCCCCCCACCCCCCAGGTCTATAGCAGGGACTTTGACTTCTGGCCGAGCCAACCCCGGCTAAAATCTCCGCCCTGCGGGGACGAACAAATGGTAAAATCCCTGCCAAATGCCCCCGAACCCCAGGGACTCTTGGTAGGCCCATTCCCCGCTATATTTTGCGCAAAGACAAAACCACCGCATTCATCCGGCACTGCGGAACCACCTGAAAGGTAACTAGAGCTGTCACTGAAGGTGATTAATACCCCCGAACGCCGCCCTGATATGAAATTGCAGTCAACTATTTGGAAAGCCAACCTATAAATGACAACTTTATTTTATGGACTTTTGTCATTGTAATTTGCTAAAATAGTGTAATGATTCATGTACACTGAACTCCTTCTCATTGTGCTGTACCATTGTATAAAGTTTTATTACATTCCATCCGGTACATTTCAAGTTATGCTCCGGACAAGAAAAAAGTAACAAAGGGCAATAACTCTGTAATTTGCTCAAATAGAATTGCGGTTCATATACACTGCACTTCCTCTTTTTATGATCTATCACTGTATGAAGTTTTATTAAATTCCATCCAATAGTTTTCAAGTTATGCTCCGGACAAGAAAAAATAACAAAGGGCAGTAACTCTGTAATTAGCTGAAATAGAATTGAGGTTCCTATACACTGCACTTCCTTTCATCATGATCTATCACTGTATGAAGCTTTATTAAATTCCATCCAATAGTTTTCAAGTTATGCTCGGGACAAGAAAAAAAGTATTAAAGGCCATTACTCTGTAATTAGCTAAAATAGAGTTATGGTTCTTGTGCACTGCACTTCCTCTCATTGTGCTTTACAGTTGTATGAAGTTTCAATAAATTCCATATAGTAGTTTGCAAGTTAATGTCTGGAAAAAAAATTGAATTAGCTAAAGTTGAGTTATGGTTTTTGAACACTGCCTCTCGTTGTGCTTTACCATTGTATGAAGTTCCAATGAATTCCATCCAGTACTTTTCAAGTTCTACTCCAGACCAAAAAAGTAACAAAGGGCAATAACTCATTATTGTTCTGGGTGGTGAAAGTTATATTCACAGATTTCCTAAACAAAGATGAAGTTTACAGATGCAACCTCACATTTGACAGTTTAGTTTTTGTATTAGATGAAAGAATCAGCTTATTTTTGTATCATTACAATAACAGATCTCAAGTGAATGAAAATGTCCCTTGAATTACATTTTTCCTAAAAAATTATTAAGTAACAAAGCTTTTTCTGCCCAATTTGGGAAAAAGACCTTAGACATTTTGGATAATTTTGCGTCGTGAAAATGCTGAAATTGGGAAAATTAACTGTTAAAAGAAAAAGCTGTCTAGTCTCCTGGGAATTAGGAAATGATTTTATATTAGTTTAATTCCCTTTAATAGAACCAAAATGGCTGAAATATCAATCCTTGGGTGTAAATATCTATTGCAATTAATCAATCATGACAGATAATATTTCATACAGATATATCTGAATGTGATGAAAATCAATGATTTCCGAGTACAATTATCAAAAAAAAACTTTACATCACATAATTTATTAAGATGTTAAAAATGAACCAGTACATTTTAAAAGACTTTCTAAAAAAAAAATTCTGAAGATTGGGAAAAACATCTTATATTTTGCTTTGGGAATGGGTCCGAAAGTCGAACCCGTGGGTACTATAGAAAAAGCCCTGAGTAAGTGCTACGCTTTGAGCCATGAAACATTTTTTTTATACTAAATAAATTCCAATGAAACTGTCCAATATGTATCTAAAACTCACATTGGCAGCTAGATGGTTTATGAAAGGCTAGACACCAGATGGTTCAAAAATCAGCAAATATATTATTTCCCAGTTCATATTGTGAATATTTAGCATGTAAAAGTGACTTGATAAGAACATACTCATATACTGACAATATTTTTAAATCAACAGGTTTTATATGGTACACAAACATTTAATTTTAAATTGGTAAAACACAAAAAAACAGCGAAAGAAGCAATATTGCGCCATAAGCAAAAGTTTTCACTATTTCTTTTTTCTTGCAACTGTACAATCTGGTGTCCCTTAAAGTTGCACTCCAACAGATTTAACGTTTTGACAACTTTCTTATTTTTGTCTTTTAACGAGCCAATTTTTGTGTAAATGCATGGAAACAAGTTATATAAGACTGCTGACAAAATATTTGATCGCAGATTTTTATATCTTATTTCCAAAAAAATGAATTTTTATTCATTTTTCTTAAACCGTTAGTAACGTTTTAAAAACATAAAACATTAATGCACCAGTCAAATGTAACCACGCCCCCCAGGTCCGGGGAATAGTGGGGACTTTGACTTTTGGTCCAGCCAACCCCGGGTAAAATCCCCGCTCTGCGGGAACGAACTGGTGGTAAAACATCGACCAAATGCCCCCGCACCCTGTCCCCAGAGACTCAATATAAGGCCCAATCTCCGCTAAATTTAGTGCTAAGACAAAACCACCACGGTCACCCGGCCCTGCGGGGCCACCTGGAAAGTAAAAACACGGCCCATTTCCCCGGCTATCCCCGGTATACCCCCGGATCTGCAATCAGATCTTTTATCAGCAATCTTTTATCATTGGTTTGCAGATATTTTCGAAAAAAATTGCTCTTTCCAAGGCAAAAAAAAAGGTAAAAACGGTAAACCTGTGAGAGTGCAGCTTTAAATTCAATCACTGAGAAATGAAAATACATGACATGAATAGGATCATAGCTCCACCTGCTAAATTGTCATTATTTATTGTCAGAATTTAAATTTATCCATTGAAGTACAATTGAGACAGAAAAATGTACGACAGTTGCAGTGCTGGAACCCGGTACCCCTTTGCTAACAGGGCAAGTTCTTCACCAACTGAGCTACTGAGATGCATTCACATTTTCTGACAATCTAAATAAAGAGGATGGTACCATGCCATAACCTATGTGCGATAACTTAAAGAAAGAATAAATAGTGAATTTGTTTTGTTCTAGTGTAAAATCCTGATGTACATGTATTTCACTGAGTGAGAATCAAAAGCTATATTTTAAGAGTAACGAACTGAAATATTTTGCGATCTATCACAAACATAACAATTTAATTTTAGACCCTAAAAGTGTATAAAATGGCATTCAATTATAATTATTGAAGTAGGGCAACAAATTATAATTTGTATTCAAAGGTTACATTATTTTGGTAATGAAGTTGTTCAAATTGTGTCCCAGCCCTCTTAGCACTAGCATTCAATATTTATTTGAGAGCTGGATGAAATTTCAAACAGTAAAAAAATATCAATATGTTTGAAACAGTGAAAGATTGTTTTTCTATTGTTTATAAATGTCTATAAATATCTATAAATCACCACAAAGCATATATAATAAAAATGTTTTGAATTTTGCTATGCTTTACTATATTAGAGCTGGGATTATAAATGTCTTGTTAATTTTACATGAACAATATCGCTTTTTAAGTAATTCATATAGACTGTGTTTGAAGAAAAAATTGAGAAGAAAACATTTCTCGACCATATTCTATCTCAAGTCGAAACAGCAGTTAGGAAGAGTAAATTGCACACTGCACGAAGAAAAATCACTAATCTACAAGCATGTTAAAAACTTCTGAAAAATATTGCGAAAACCGCCACTGTTTTTGTGCTGAACTGATGACCCCGCATTTTCTGATTATATGCAGAAGAAAAAAGGTATTATAAACATTGTTTGTCGTGAGTGGAAATCCCTCCCGAACCCACCACATTTAAATAATTAATTACTTAAATGTCATTTTTTACTTTGTAGGAAAGAGTTTTTCTAAAACTGTCTTGCATGCTTATACATGCCTTCAGCTGAATAATTTTGAAAAGAGGTTAACTTAAAGAAATTCTGTGCGGAAATCGAGACATGTTAATACATTTCATCTCGCCTACAGGTATCCTTCTGAAAACCTTGGTAAAAAAATCAACAGTAAGACGCTGTAGCTATAGTGTTATCATGTAATTCTGCCAAAAAGAAACGCTGCCTTTTATGCTGAAATCTCCCCCGGGTTCATAATCTATAACACTCACATTATTATGCTTGTTGAAACCAGGTCAAACATGCCAAATTTGACGGTTGTCGATACCCCTCCCGAACCCTCCCCTGAAAAACAAATTATGAATTACTAAACATTTGATTTCATTATTTGTGCTGAAGTGGTTTTCTGTAATTTCATTCATGCATCTTTATCGCGTAAAGTATTCGCGAGTCATCTGCCCCACTCTGCCATGACAAAAATATTAATTTTTATTTTATCATCTGTGAGACAGCCCCTTTAATGGGCGACCGAGTCTAGCCTGAGTGACCAGCTGCCCGTTTAACTCAGTTGGCAAGAGCGCCGTGCTAGTGTTCCTGCGGCCGTGAGTCTGAGCCCCACACCAGGCACACTTTTCTTCTCAGGTTTACCATAATCATGCACAATGATTTTTAATGAAAATCAAATGTTTTTATAGATTTAGTTTTCACTACTTAGCGATGAAAAAGTCGATTGAAGGACCAAAAATCTTAAATATTGAAAAAATCCACTTCTATGTAGTTTTGAGGTTCAATATTTAACCAGCATGACTTATATATCCGATGCTACATAAAAAGTTGTAATTAGGAGTTAAACAATTTTTATGAAAAGAATATTTTATTAGATATCTATTCAAAAAGCATAAATTTACGCTTTCCCGGAAATGTCGTAAAGCAAAAATAATATGTTTGAGAGTCAAATTTATCGGGACTTCCCAATCAATAATGTCTTGAGGATTTGTGTTGATTGTTATTTTTAAAAAGATTTATGCATTTTTGTAACCTGGAAATGAATTTCAACCGCGAAAATTCATTATTTTTCTGAATAACATTCTTATTTGACAAACTATTATCAGGATCTCTCAAGACATTGTTAGATAAGTATTCTGTGGCATTTTGACATATTGACGAAGTACTTATGTCGACAGACTTTTTCGTAATAATGTGAATGCTTTTTGATCCATAATCTGTTAAAATCTTTTGTTTGTAAAATTTGTCCAACTCCTAAATAACCCCAAACATGTCTTCAAGAACAAATGTTTCAACCCCCAAAATGATCTTTTTTCAAATCTAAATAAAACAAGCATTTTCAACGTTTTAGTTTTTGACCTTCCCCAACCACTTTGGAATTGATGTGAATACCGTTTGCATCACTTTAGCTTGTTCATTACGTAAAAACCAACGGTATGTCATTATGGTGTCCAAACAGCAACGTATGAACGATTGAATTTACAATAACACGTATAATTCTTAGTTCAACTCACCGTGAAAACAACGTTAAATCCGTGTTATTGCATCATGATATTGATATATGCAAATCATTGTTTACATCAACTGTCGAAAAATGCGCATAAATACATTTATCTTAATTATTTAGATATCCGGTTTAGACGGTATTTTTTAAGATGTGGGGTAAAAAAACAATTGTTATGACAAACCCTGTTCTTTTTGTATTATTATTTCAGAGTTATGAAATATAATTTCCGGTCAAAAGAAGTACTCTTTAGACGTGTTGATACATGTTGTAGATTGCCTTTAACTTTACGGCTACCATAATGTTCATAAACACGTGTCGTTAAAATCCGTATTGATACATTTTACATGTTTAACTTTTCTTTACTTCGTAGTATCTCCATCAAGTTCCATAATTGTCGTATATACACTTATTTTGGAAGTTCTTTTAAGCTAAATGATGCACGTTTCCTCTTCTTAATTATTTCATTAATCAAGCAATCTATCTTTTCAATGAATTTTAGTGTTTAATAAAATTTATTACGTTGTAAACACATAAAGGTCATTATCTAATGTTACGAATGTGTTTTCCGTGCTTTTCGAATTATATTAGAAAGCGTGTTCTTCCTGATTGTCTGATAAAATGACTGAGGTGCATATATGTAAAAGAATTGTAAAGGAATTGTAAACTATTTAAATGAACTAAACACCAGATGATACAACTGCAAGAAAAAATAAATATTTTCAAAAATAACATAAAATTGATATCCTTGTGATATAGCATGTATCTTTTACTGTGTTCCAAATTTTTCGTAATCGAATTTCACTGCTGTAGACACGACGTCCACAACATAAATCCCAGTTAATTTATAAAAAGCGTCGATTTACGTATCTGTACTTATCACGTTACTTTCACATGCTAATTATTCACACCATAAATCTGGAAACCTTTTAAAATTAATTTTGAACGGGTTAACTCAGCTGAGATATGAACAAAATATTCTTTTAATCGTGTAAAAAATGTATTTTTGGCCTCATACTAGTTAGTATTGACAATTTTTTGCTTGCCTTTAGGATATAAAGTATTTGCAGCTTTTGGTACCATCGGGTGTCCAGCCCCTTTAAAAGAAACATCCTTAAACAAATATTCTAACGGTGCAGTTAACATAACGAGAGGTTAACACTTGTCGGTGTTTGTTTGTCGGATGTCAAAATAATCAATTGCATAATACAACCAGATGCTCTTATTTACAGACGTTTCATTCTCCCTTTCTTGCTTGAATGGCACCACAAGCGTCTTGAATATCGTAGTTCAAGAGTGAGGATTGGTTGTAGACCTACATAGAACAATTTCATTATTCCCGGTTTGATCTCTCGCCTATATTCTTCTTCTTCTTCTTCTTCTTCTTCTTCTTCTTCTTCTTCTTCTTCTTCTTCTTCTTCTTCTTCTTCTTCTTCTTCTTCTTCTTCTTCTTCTTCTTCTTCTTCTATCAAGCTTAATCGTAACGCTTTATCTATAGCGCCTGTTGATTCGTATTTTCATTCGGAACCTTTTCTCGTGTTTCGGTCTTTTCTTTTCTCGTGTTTCGGTCTTTATCATAGGTTCAACATGGGGCCTGTGAATCGTATAATATGAAAAAATATGAGATTTTTGTACGCTCGTGCGTCCAAATACAGAAATATATTGTATGGTTACGTGGTTCATAAGAACGTCTACGATTGGAAATATAAATTAGGTATTGAATAATCAAAATTATATGATGACCCTTACTGTATACGGGGGTATCAAGTGGAAATGAAACTAAGAAATTAATCCAGTTTTCTAAAATTGATAAACACCAACTTTGGCGATTGTGAATTGCTAAATTATATATAATAATAATTTATGGCCAGTAAAAGAATGCGTTTAATGGAGATAAAGGGATTTATATTTTCTCAAACACAAACTTGTCACAAACTTGTCACAGCAGGTAAATGTTGGTGCTACCGCCGTGTAACGGCCAGTAAAAGAATGCGTTCAATGGAGATAAAGGGATTTATATTTTCTCAAACTCAAACTTGTCACAAACTTGTCACAGCAGGTAAATGTTGGTGCTACCGCCGTGTAACGGCCAGTAAAAGAATGCGTTCAATGGAGATAAAGGGATTTATATTTACTCAAACTCAAACTTGTCACAAACTTGTCACAGCAGGTAAATGTTGGTGCTACCGCCGTGTAACGGCCAGTAAAAGAATGCGTTTAATGGAGATAAAGGGATACATATTTTCTCAAACTCAAACTTGTCACAAATTTGTCACAGCAGGTATATGTTGGTGCTACCGCCGTGTAACGGGCAGTAAAAGAATGCGTTCAATGGAGATAAAGGGATACATATTTTCTCAAACTCAAACTTGTCACAAATTTGTCACAGCAGGTAAATGTTGGTGCTACCGCCGTGTAACGGCCAGTAAAAGAATGCGTTCAATGGAGATAAAGGGATTTATATCTACTAAAACTCAAACTTGTCACAAACTTGTCACAGCAGGTAAATGTTGGTGCTACCGCCGTGTAACGGGCAGTAAAAGAATGCGTTCAATGGAGATAAAGGGATACATATTTTCTCAAACTCAAACTTGTCACAAATTTGTCACAGCAGGTAAATGTTGGTGCTACCGCCGTGTAACGGCCAGTAAAAGAATGCGTTTAATGGAGATAAAGGGATACATATTTTCTCAAACTCAAACTTGTCACAAATTTGTCACAGCAGGTAAATGTTGGGGCTTCCGCCGTGTAACGGCCAGTAAAAGAATGCGTTCAATGGAGATAAAGGGATACATATTTTCTCAAACTCAAACTTGTCACAAACTTGTCACAGCAGGTAAATGTTGGTGCTACCGCCGTGTAACGGCCAGTAAAAGAATGCGTTCAATGGAGATAAAGGGATTTATATTTTCTCAAACTCAAACTTGTCACAGCAGGTAAATGTTGGTGCTACCGCCGTGTAACGGCCAGTAAAAGAATGCGTTCAATGGAGATAAAGGGATTTATATTTACTCAAACTCAAACTTGTCACAAACTTGTCACAGCAGGTAAATGTTGGTGCTACCGCCGTGTAACGGCCAGTAAAAGAATGCGTTTAATGGAGATAAAGGGATACATATTTTCTCAAACTCAAACTTGTCACAAATTTGTCACAGCAGGTATATGTTGGTGCTACCGCCGTGTAACGGGCAGTAAAAGAATGCGTTCAATGGAGATAAAGGGATACATATTTTCTCAAACTCAAACTTGTCACAAACTTGTCACAGCAGGTAAATGTTGGTGCTACCGCCGTGTAACGGCCAGTAAAAGAATGTGTTCAATGGAGATAAAGGGATTTATATCTACTAAAACTCAAACTTGTCACAAACTTGTCACAGCAGGTAAATGTTGGTGCTACCGCCGTGTAACGGGCAGTAAAAGAATGCGTTCAATGGAGATAAAGGGATACATATTTTCTCAAACTCAAACTTGTCACAAATTTGTCACATCAGGTAAATGTTGGTGCTACCGCCGTGTAACGGCCAGTAAAAGAATGCGTTTAATGGAGATAAAGGGATACATATTTTCTCAAACTCAAACTTGTCACAAATTTGTCACAGCAGGTAAATGTTGGGGCTTCCGCCGTGTAACGGCCAGTAAAAGAATGCGTTCAATGGAGATAAAGGGATTTATATTTTCTCAAACTCAAACTTGTCACAAACTTGTCACAGCAGGTAAATGTTTGTGCTACCGCCGTGTAACGGCCAGTAAAAGAATGCGTTTAATGGAGATAAAGGGATACATATTTTCTCAAACTCAAACTTGTCACAAATTTGTCACAGCAGGTAAATGTTGGTGCTACCGCCGTGTAACGGCCAGTAAAAGAATGCGTTTAATGGAGATAAAGGGATACATATTTTCTCAAACTCAAACTTGTCACAAATTTGTCACAGCAGGTAAATGTTGGTGCTACCGCCGTGTAATGGGCAGTAAAAGAATGCGTTCAATGGAGATAAAGGGATACATATTTTCTCAAACTCCAACTTGTCACAAATTTGTCACAGCAGGTAAATGTTGGTGCTTCCGCAGTGTAACGGCCAGTAAAAGAATGCGTTCAATGGAGATAAAGGGATTTATATTTACTCAAACTCAAACTTGTCACAAACTTGTCACAGCAGGTAAATGTTGGTGCTACCGCCGTGTAACGGCCAGTAAAGAATGCGTTCAATGGAGATAAAGGGATACATATTTACTCAAACTCAAACTTGTCACAAACTTGTCACAGCAGGTAAATGTTGGTGCTACCGCCGTATAACGGCCAGTAAAAGAATGCGTTCAATGGAGATAAAGGGATTTATATTTACTCAAACTCAAACTTGTCACAAACTTGTCACAGCAGGTAAATGTTGGTGCTACCGCCGTGTAATGTCGACGTTAAGACCAAACTGTTATTGTTCGACTCTATGATTGCTCCTATTCTTATGTATGGTTGTAAGGTTTGGGGTATATATGACAGGAAAGAGGTGGATAAACTCTACCTTAAATATTGTAAACACATTCTGGGAGTTCGCTCTCAAACTTCTAATGCTGCTGTTCTTGGAGAGCTAGGACGATTTCCTTTAACATTGGTATGTAAAATCAGAGCACTTAAATTTTGGTGCAAGATCAAATCTTCCCAAACCTCGCTTATGAATAATATGTATTGTGAACAAGTTAATGATGCTAGTTTTGTTTACTGCAATGCTATGGATAACTGGTCTTAATCTGTAAAGAATGTTTTAGACACCCTCGGTTATAGTTATGTTTGGTCTTCTGATAATAAAAACAATTCTTGTTTTAAATCATTAAGACAACGCCTCCACGATCAGTATGTACATCAGTGGACTGATACCTTTCATTCACAACCGAAGTTAAATTATTATAAACAATTCAAGGTAAGTTTTTAATTTGAAAAGTATCTCGATTTAAATATTAATGATAAATAGAATTGCATTATCGAGATTCCGACTATGTTCTCACTCTCTTGAAATAGAAGTTGGAAGGTGTAATAATGTTCACGTTAAGTACGAAAATATAAACTATGCAATACTAATATGGTTGAGTCTGAATTTCTTTTTTTGCTTGCTTGTCCTTTTTATTATGATTTACGACTACAATTCAATTTTTCCAATTCATGGAATACCTTGAATAAATTTAGGGTTTTAATGTCTTCAAAAAGCACAAGCAATATAAGAATTGTATATAAATACAATAACAATGCTTTTCAACGACTTTCTGCCAGCATTGGTGCAGTTGCTTCTTAGTTACAATAATAAAATTATGATTGTGTTCTTTATATTATGTATGTGTGTGTTTTTTTTTGTTTAGTTTATTTTGTATTTGTCAACTTTTCAATTTGTGTACATGTCATCTTATGTGTATGTTCATGGGCAAAGGCTTATGTATTGCCAATAAACTTGAAAACTTGAAAACTTGTTGTTCGTGATTTATTTAACATATACACAAACATCTGCAATACTATTGTATACATTATATATTATGCATCATACTACAACATGTATATCTTAAAGTTGTGAGTTGCGCATTACAACTTAAAACGAGCTCCTATGCATTTGAGATAAAGTGCACAATTGCATTTAGTTTAGTTTTAGTTTAATCATATTTTATTGCTCTTTTGTAAAGAATTATTTTGCATACAATTTACATGTACATTTACAATCAAATAAAACAAAAAGAACAAATGGGTTGGGCTACAAGTTATTACAACATTAGTTTCAGCCCTTCCCAGGCGTCAATGTCGTTTAAATCTATGATTAAAAGTAAATAGACAATAGAGATAACGTTAATTACTTTAGAAAAAAGAAAAAAAGAATTGGTTGCCACCAAAAGAAAATACAATATAATAACATCCCAGACCGTTTATATCGTGATTGAGGGTGATATCAAAAGAAACGTTTCGTTAATTTTATGTACTTTAGAACTTCAATAAAAAGCACACTATTTTCATCGACTGTGTTATCTTCTATCCCAAATAATAATTTAGATGTACTTAAAGGATGAAATATTCGAGTATTTCGAAAAAATAACACGCGTTCTTCGTCGTATCTACTACATTTAAAGAAATAATGTTCTGCATCTTCTGTGCCTTGTCCACAGTCACAAATAGGATTACCACGAAGCAAGTTTATGTGGAGATGTGCATTAAGGTTGCTACAAGCATTTCGGATTCTTGTATGGTGTATATTTGAAATTCTGTCCCCGACAAGATAATATTTCGGAACAACTGTGCCTTTGTAAGTATCTTTTAAACGTGCCTTAAATTCGTTAAGCGTGTTACTGTTACGAAGGTGAACATCAAGCCGGTTCCACAAATCTATGGAAGATGGGATTGGTGATTTTGAGTAAATACTTAAACGTCTAGGTATGGGGACATTATTATGTCTGTTTCGAAGCGGATAATTGGTTGTTTGTTCAATTGTCTGTGGTATTTGTTCGCGCGAAGATACTGTGGCAAGCTACAATTGCATTTAAAGAATATGTAACAAAAGAAAATACAGTCAAAACTCGATGGCTCGATATTCTTGGGACCGGGCAAAGTACTTCGAGCCTCGAGAATATCGAGCCAAGCGGGATTGCTTACAGAACGCTATTTTATCATTTGTTACATAAAGTCTTATTTACCTCGTTTGTTATTGGCTACGCTATCCCCGCAAGAGAAGGAAGAGTATTTATTGGGCATTATTACGCCCCCTTAATTTCGTAATATGACTTATTCGATTATTAGAAAATATAATTTTATTTTTTATTTATAATAAAAATACATTTATGCAAAAACAAGCAATTGTAAACACAAACATAGCTTTAAAGTTATATCAAAATGCATAGTAATTTAGGGATGGATAACAATTAGAGACAGAACTTAAAGTGATGGCATGTTTATTCAAACTGTTAAACCATTTAAATTCGATAATAAGCAATTTTAATCGATTAGCACCTTGTGCTAAATGAAGCCAATCAAACAAATCAAAGTGTGAGATTCTTAACTGAACCCACGAAAATGACACCGACCCATGCAAACAAATCAAAGTGTGAAATTCTTGTTTGGGACCGCGAAAACGACTTCGAGCGTGGAGAAACATCGACCCTCAAGATATCGAGCCATCCGATCGAAATTTATATGAACAAAGAGTAAATAAAAATCGGTCCTTTTAATTTGGTTCGAGCCAACGAGGATATCGAGCCATGAGATATCGAGCCAACGAGTTTCGACTGTAAAAAAAATATATCACATAACAATAATGATTGCACAGACAAAATAATACAATCAAAAGTAATTGTATTTTACTAGAATGTAATGGGCACAAATGCATTTAAATATGATGGTAAATCATAGCAAACATTTACTCACATACTAATTATGGTGATACACATCCAAACATTAAAACTAAGGGTAACAGCTGTGTAACAGTCTGTAAAACATACCTTAAGTGGTGAAAACAGCGAATTACAAGTTCAAATCTCATAGTTGTCCTAACAAATACATGTTGCAGTAAACATATGTCGGTAGAACTATGAGTGCACTTGGGGAAAACCGTTCAACATATGCATTTCGCACAATTGTTACAAACAGTTAAACGAAAGCTCAGCTTAGCAGTGTGAAGTCAGCAGCCTAGAAGACTGGCAGTCTAGGAGCGTGAAATCAACAGACCAGTTAAAGGAAAGCTCAGTATCAGTGGAAACATGCATTCACTAGGGTATAAGGTGATTTATGACAGAACCATTTCACGCACTTGTCTCAACATATTCATTATAACGTTAGTCTCGTGAAACGTTCATTGAAAATATTATTGCACTATAGGTAGACCAATTAACGAGTAACCAACCGCACAATTGTTCCACCAGTTCATTGCTTATGTTTCTACCGTTATACGCCGTTGTCACTCTGGACGCAACAATTCAATGTTGATGTAAACTGCCGAGAAAAGAGTCATTGAAAATGTTTGTACTGGCGGTTTTCCGATTGATGAGTACTCAAACATTTGTCCCTACTGTTACCAATTAGAGGAAAATGAAGCATAAACTTTATAAAAGCTAGCATAAATATGCGTCAATAGAATGAAGCAGACCAATTCGTACAAGTTACCATCTCTGTCGCTTGTGTGTTGTGTTTGTTCTTCATAATATTACAACAGCGGTGAAATCAATCCTATCTCAACTGCTTTCAGCCACAGCATAAGCTACGAGCTAGGTTTTAAGTCCTAAAGTCTTAACATCAAACAAGGTCCTTGATAAGGCAAAGGCGTATGGCCATGCAAATATTAAACGAAATGTGTTCTTGGAAGTCATTAAGTCTAGTACAGCAGAAATGGAAATCATTTGTGAAACATCTTTGTTGAAGTTGTTCGGTGACTTTTTTATAATCGTCTCTATTACTGACAACAGTTACTTCAAACAATACAGTCAATGTAGTCAAATGCAGAAAAAAGGCACAAGACATAGGCCTAACATAAACTGATTGAAGGAAACCGCTCTATTTCTAATTTCACACACGCCACAAATCAAACTTAATCTAAACATAGCTGTATTATCTTGTGATTTTGCTAATAGCGAACCTTCTGAGTATGGTGCACACATTCGTCTGTATAAGTATTTTCCATGGCCGCGAGTGTTCGTGGTTGTCATGGATATGCGCGCAGTGATTTAGATTATGTTAATAGTCAAATAGTTCTAAGGAGAGTGAAGCATTATTTCGTGAAAGGTGCGTGAAAACTGTTTAATGGTGACATTTGAAGCGAGAAATAAATAATAAGCGCTCTAAATATTGTCATAAGACAAGGTTTCCATGATGCTACATATGACGGTCTTCAACAAGGGATGTAATTTCAATGCGGTGACCATTAAAAAGGAGTTCCATACGGGCATTTTATCTTCGCCCGAGGGCAAGATAAGAATTTCTAGCATGGTTAAATTATGGGATCTACTTATCTGAGGTGGGAGAAAAATTGTATTTCTTTTTTCACTTTGTAAACAACAAATCGTTCAACTTAAACATTCAATAACGTTTTTGTTTAGGCCTCTAGAAACATCTAAAAAACTGAGAGAAGCTCACACGTATGGCCTCCGGGATGGCGTATTTATATTGCGAAAAAAGTTATAAAACTTATTTACCAGGTGAAAATATCCTTCAAAAACACCAAATCTCTTCGAACGCTGCCAAGTTATGCACATCACACATTTTCCTCACTTAAAATTCGGCAAACACAAAAAACGTTGGACCCTGTAGATTTTCGTTAGTATCATTATCAAGCCTTATTTCAGTATGTGTATACCAAGTGATAAATTACGTCATAAATGCTACGTCGAAATGCAATATTTTGCTTCGAATGTAGACTTTTAACAAAGGTAACTTTCCTTTTTTCACCATTTCAAATGAAACATAGCGCAATCTACGCCGATTACATAACCCCGCCTTTGGTTGTTTACCAGAGTTTGATTGAGAGTTAAGTTTCTTTAAATACTTAGACAAAACCGCTGCATGCGTGATGGAGCACTGTTAAATATTATTTTGGAAGCAGCCTTTAACAAGGGAGGTAATTACAATGTGGTGATTTCAAGCATAGTAAAATGCATGGTTAAATTATTGGATCTACTTATCTGAGGTGGGAGAAATAAGTATTCTGCATTTAAGGTAGAAAAAAATCAACATCCGTCTAAGGAGGTTTAGATGAAGATTTAAGTCGATATGATCTTTTATAGAATTTGTCTCAGTTTCATGGTTGTATTGTTTTGCTTCTTTCAAATGTATATTCTTTTGTATTTGAGCGAATTCAGATTCTGTCAGTACTCGAAATGTACACACAATTGAGAAAATAAAAAACATGCAATTTTAGACATTTACAAATAATTAAGATAATTGACATACGACTTAATTCTTTATTGAAACTTAATATTGATACAGTTTCACTGCAGTTTCCCCGACAGTACCATGGTCATTCACTGATTCTCGTTTTCATATGGCGTTGGTGACATTAAACTATTGGTTCTATTTCGTTCTAAGACTTGTAATCATACGTGTGCAGCATCCTCAAATGTCGCTTACGTTGTTTATGACACCCGTTAAATCAAATATTACAATAGTCAGATGTATTTGAAATACCTGCATCATAAATATGGCAAATACTTAATTATAAGTGTAAGATGAATTGGTATATCACCTGTTGATCCCTTCGTTCGTAATTAAAACCATGTACAGTTTTGTATAAATAACAAATTAACACTCGTCGCATAAAACCTTTAATATTCGAATATTTGATATACAATGTATACTCTTCACACCTGTATTGTGTCAATCGTGACCACTCGGCCGTCTCAGGAAAGCTTGGTACATTTCGATGTTCACACCCATTGTGTTGTTCAATGTCCGCGGGTAATTTCATCAGCTTTTGAAATCTGATTACCTAAGGACCGCTTACCAAATGGGCACTGCGCATATGCAAACGGTAACTTGGGAGCTCCCGGTCAGTTTGTTTGACAATAAGAAGAGATCGGATATATTTTGGACGTTGAAAAGTGTGCATGTAGGTATTAAATATGAAACGGCTTTGTACTTCTCAGTTAACACTAAACTCCTTCTTATTAAAACTTGCTCAGTTTTGCTCGGGCTGTATTATTTTCTAAAGTGAGATATGGACCATAACTAGTGATCACTTATAATCCAAGATTATTGTCCAACACATGTAAAAATCTACCAATCTGATGCTTACAGTGTGCATTCGAGTCATCAATATAAGGTTATTTTCTGTTTTAATTTTGACTTGTCAAACTGCGCTTAAGAACATATTGCTCAATCGGTTACTAATCGGTATTATGTTGTTCGCATATATACTATTTACTGATGTTTTTACAATTTCAGTTTTGATGCAAAGTTTGAAGATCACGGCCAGAAGGAATTGGTATAGTTGTAGTCGAACATTGCCAAAAGTGCCCGACTTTATACGATCTTGACCGAACGTAATCACGGAAACACACGAGCGGAAACTGCAACACAAGCTAAGTGTTTATTTCATATACGAGTTTGACAGTTCTCTTTTATCTAGATATCATTATTGATTTTTTTTAAAAACATACGAAAATAAACACGTGTGTGTAGGAATGTTTATTAGTAAGTTTTGATTAAATGCGTAAATAATTAATTCTGTTCACGACGTTCATAATTCATGGATGATTCAAAAATCAAAATTGTTTCATTTATTGAAAGTAATTTAGATTTTGCTTTGATGTTGTATTTTGTGGACACTCAAGGTGAATAAACACTTAGGGAACGACAAAATTACAAACAAAACTATATATTTACTTATTATGATAAGTTAAATATAGTGAATATGATATTTAAGTTTAGGGAAACAACTTTTTCTTTCGAAGGCAAACCCAAATCATTTTGCAGAGAATTCCCTGTTCATTTTTTTATTATAATAACATTAAAATCAGGCTAGCATTTTCTGTTGGTTTTCTCAATCTTACAGTGTTAGTGCAAGCGCCAGCATCTTTCCCAAGATTGCTTTAACCAAACCCGGGTAGCAGAACATGTTAGTTTCGTTTTCATGTTATTCGCCACCTTGTTGGCATGAAATTTGGGTAATTTTCACGCGAAAATGTGACAGTCTGATGGACAAACCTTGTTCACAAAATTATGTCCATTTTGTTTTGTTAGGTAATTATTAATATATTCCTAATCATAATATAATGAAACCATGATCATCGGAATATCAACTTGGCTGTTTAAATTAAGAAATTAAAATCAAACATGAATATGGACGTTGCTGGATATTGAACTCAAAATTAATAGTACAAGTAAAATGCATTTATTTCATCATTTGTGATACAGTCATACGCATTCGCTGGCCCTTTTCATACCGTTATGTAATACTTTGTGAAAAGCAGAAAATGAAAATAACATTTTTACATTTTTTTGCTGCCATTACTGTCACTCCTTTCAGATAGTATAGCTTTCCAAACACCGGAGGTCGGCATTGCATCGGAAACGCCCAGGTTCAAGCCATCCGGTATATGACGTCAACGAAATCTTCCGCCCGCTCGAAGGTCACGTGCACATCACAATAGAGACGAGAACAAAGCGACTAGGGAATTGTTTGGTAAGAAATGTGATGATGATGATGATGATGATGATGATGATGATGATGATGATGATGATGATGATGATGATGATGATGATGATGATGATGATGATGATGATGATGATGATGATGATGATGATAATAAAAAGCAGAGATATCAAATGCAATTTATCAATTTTTACTTTTGAAAAATTGCCCTTTTAATATTTTTTTTAAGATTGAATTAATATGTATATTGATTGTTTTTATAGCATTTACTCAGCTGAAGAAAACTCTGAATAGTTAATAATGTTGTTTCAAACAGTATTGTTATCGTCTTGTTCTCAGAGTAAAATAAAAACAATATAAGTGATCGTTGATAGCGATGATGAAATAGTTATTCCCGTTATGTGTGCTTCTTTTAGACAAATTCCCCAACCTCACCTTGCCCCAGCAGACCCAATTTCCGGGCACTCCATGTCTTCCTGATAACAGGTGCGTACGTTACAATCTTGACGTTTTATTAAGTAATCTCTTAAACGTTAACCTGGAAGTTAAAGTGAGCCCGGAGAAGACTTAACACACTTAACACATACCCGCCGGAATAATTTTTCAAAACCATGAGCGAGTCCTTTCAAATAACCATGCAAACATTGTTTTTGTTTTGTTGAATCAAGTTTAAAGTGACAATCTTATTTAAAATATACATTTGTATAACAAACTTCAATTTTGACTGATAAACCTTTATCTACTTACTTAACACTGCATGAATGGAAAATATTAACTACTGATGACAAAATTGTAACCGTGTATCTAATAGCAGAAAGTGCAAACATATTAAATGATTGGTGAATGCTAAACGATTTACTGTGGTCTTCTATAGTCTCATGATGTAGAAATAGCGTGTTCTATGCTTATTTCATTAAAACTTAACTAGGTATCCTTCATTGAACCATTGTTTCCGACATTTATTTATCCTTTTTGGAATATTAAAACAATAATATTATTTGTGGTAAATCTTATTTGGGAGTAAGAGTGAATCTGTTATAAATAAATTAAGAACATTAAGCTTATTAGACTAAAGAAATTTCGAGATTTTGATTTCAGCCTGTTCCTTACCCATACCCAATACATGTACACCGTATGAGCATGTCCGGTTCCGTTCCTACTATATAACAATACACTAGCGGTTAAAGAGGGGGGGGGGGGGGCGCATCCAGCGCGCGCCCCCTCTTAAATCTTCCAAGTTTAATTCTTATGTCAATATAGGAGTTCAAAAATAATAGAATACGCCCATAATTCATCACTTCCGCCTACAAATTGTTAAACTTTCTTGGTTGAGTAAGCCCAAATCCACATGCAAACAGTTCATGCTATACAGTTTCGGTTCAGAGATAGGGATGCATGTCAAAATGTTGCGCTCCTAAGTTACGCCCCCTCTAACCTCAATTCCGGTGATCCACCCCTGCAGTATAGAGTAAACACACTGGCCCCAATTTCTCGAAACTTCTTAAGTCTCTTATAACAGGATTAAGCTAAACCCACTATTTTTGTCTTTCAATATTTTGCGTTTTATATACTCCTTTAAATGTTTTAATACTTAAGATAGGAATTATCGTTACGATTATCACAATAAACTATTTTTCATTTATCAAAATTCACTATAAGTATGTATTTTGGCTAAATGCAATAAGCAACTTAAGCCTGTTAAGCTTAAGAAGTTTCGAGAAATTGGGGCCTGGTAGGGGGTAGTTAACCTTGATTTAACAGTGTACTATGTTTGTCTTTCCTTTGCTCGTATATATTTGTTTTCAATGCAATGGTATTTAATTTCGGAACTGTTGTTTGATATAGATTTAGGAAGAATTCTGGATGAGATCCGGACATTAACGGGAATGCCCGATGTTAACCGAACTTCGCCACGAAAACTGCCGAGAAGAAAAGAAAATGCAACAAAAGCTAAGTCCTTAAATTTGATTAAAAGTTTGGGATTTATCTGTTTTCTTGACTAGATTATTTCTTCTTACAATATATTCATTCTTTCATGACAATTGTCCCAAAACTAAAACTTTATTAACGCAGTATATATACTTTATTTTAGATCCCATTTCTAGTGGTAACAGTAAGGTACCAAATCATTTTTTTTTTAATTTCCAAAACGAAAACTTCATTTGATTTATGTTTATATACTCTGGTAAGTACTTATTACTACAAATAAATACACATAACGTCACTCGTATTTCATGACTGGTATTAGGAAATAAAAATCATGTCATTTAATCATATCTATTTTTTGAAGTGTTTTTTTATTTGATTGTAACTTGTGGACATCGCGGATAAAATATTTGGGATTAATGAATACTTTACAAGCTATTTTAGATGCTATAACATTAAATTCAAACTAGAATTATCTGCTGGTTATTGCAATCTTACAGTGAAAATGCTAATGGCGCTAGCATCTTTCCCAAGATTCCTTTATAACCGAACCCGGGTAGTAGAAAATGCTAGTTTGATTTTAATGTTTTTTCTCCCCCTTATCAAAGAATTTTGGCTTATACTGGGGGGTGGGGGTAAAATCGGGGCAAATCCATAGGCAAACGTTGTTCACAAGTTACTAGTATACTTTTCTAATTTATTTTTTGATTTAAACATTTGGTACCAAATGAATTTTAAACAAATTAGCTAAAACATAAAACGGCAAGAAAAAGTCAAGTAAACTTTTATAACTGATTAAAATAAAAACATGAGATATTGGAGTTGCAAAAAATGGCATGGTTTATTTACTTAGGCCATCACTCAATAATCGTTCAAAAGATTCAGATGAAAATTGGTACACATGTTGCCAGAGCTAAAACACACATGTATAAAAGCAAGATACATTCATTTGTTCGACTGAAAATAGAAAGAAAAAAAAGACGAGAGTTCACGTTCGGCCCATGGCGTTCTTGTATTTATATTATAATTTACTTTACAAACCAGTGTTTTGAGTATGATAGTATAAAAACGTATACAATGTACATACATGGGGGTCATTTTAACACAAACAATAAACCTTGATTATCAGCCTTAAATAAAAAGAAAATTTTAAACACGTTGCATACCGCAACTGATTGTTGTTATTGTTTTCAGAAAATCCGCATTTGACCATAGCGGTCACCCACCCGGAAAACGAGCGGTGCTTGTTGTAGCAGGCTTCTGTTTAATGACGTCACACCAATGACGTTGCCGGACCAAAGGTCACCTGAGCACTATCATAACTGAAAAAACATACCCAGCAGGGGATTGGGTGGTAAGGGATGTAATGATATTTTAAAAACACGCGTTTGTATCAAATATTCAGAAAAATAAAAGAAACAAACTGTATTTTTAAATCATAACATGTTTTACTCAAGATATAAGCTATTCGGCATAGCATATCAGCCTGAAAAAAATACAAACGATCTGCAAGAATGAACAAAGAATGAACTGCAACCCGTCAAAATTGTATTCGTGAAATTTGTTTTTGAATAATGGGAAATTGATTTACTTTCCATTCATTTTCCTTATTTATAAATGATCGATAATGTGTTATGAAGGATGTGATAAAGGATGTGTGACTTGATGTATTCGGAACAACTCGGCCACTATTCATCGAAAACAACCTATGATGTATACGGACGGTTACAATGTCAGAATGCTTTACAGTGTAACTACGCAGCAAGAAGATCGTTTAGTAATTTCCATAAAGCAGTTATCTTGTTGACAAAATATACGCCCAATATGACTTTACTCTTGAGAATCTGAAATATTTATGCAAAAGAACACTTTACAGGCAATCAATTTAAACTTACTAATTAAAAAATACACGTTAAACACTACAATTAATTATTAATATTATTTAAAACTTTCCGAACTACTTCTACTTAATAACCGGCAAACATCCGAGATGTTCCGAATGGACTTGGCGATGATGGCCATATGTTATTTTGAATCATATGAACTATACATTAAAAGTGATACTCTTATTCAAAATCAATACATACACATGTAAAACAAACATCATTTTTGACTGATAAATCTTTCAGTACTTACTAAATAAAGCATTTATAGAAAATGTTAATTACTGATAACAAGATTGTAACCGTGTATTTAATAGCAGAAATCGCGAAAAAATATTAAATAATTGGTGAGTGCTAAAAGATTTACTGTGGTCTACTTTAGTCTCATCAGGTAGAAATACCCTGTTTAATGCTCATTTCTTTAAAATTAACCTCGGTATCCTTCATAAGAACCATTGTTTTCGACATGTGTTCATCCTTTTTGGAATGTTAAAACAATATTATAAAGTGTGGTAAATCTTATTTGGAAGTTCATTTGGGAGTTAAAGTGCATCTTAAAGAAGACAATTATTATTATTGGTACATATTTATTTTGTATATCTTTAAAGAGATAATTGCTCAACACTCAAATTATTATTTTTTATGTTTTAAGTTCCAGGACTCCCCCACCTTCCCACGGCGTCCGTGTCGTAAAAGATCTATTCAGACCACTTGACGTCGAAGCTATTCAACCACGTGACATAATTCGTCCAACCACGACAGATTGAGGTGTTGGAAAAGCTCTTCACAGGGGAATGTAAGTGATACGTTTGCATGTAGTAATCCATACATGATTTGCATTTACACGTTTCTTCATACTATTGCTCATAAACTTCTAAGATAAACGGGATTAAGATAAACCAAGGTGATAAAGTGATATGAAGTACTGTTACAATCATTACATTCATTAGGTAATAATTGAGTTATTTCCCTTAAATATATTGAATAGTAATTGAGTTATTTCCCTTACATATATTGAATAATAATTGAGTAACTTCCATTGCATATATTAAATAATAATTGTGTTATTTCCCTTTCATATATTGAATAACAATTGAGTAACTTCCATTGCATATATTAAATAATAATTGTGTTATTTCCCTTACATATATTGAATAATAATTGAGTTACTTCCATTGCATATATTAAATAATAATTGTGTTATTTCCCTTACATATATTGAATAACAATTGAGTACTTTCCATTGCATATATTAAATAATAATTGTGTTATTTCCCTTACATATATTGAATAATAATTGAGTTACTTCCATTGGATATATTGTATAAAATTGCGTTATTTCCCTAACATATATTGAATAACAATTGAGTAACTTCCATTGCATATATTAAATAATAATTCCGTTATTTCCCTAACATATATTGAATAATAATTGAGTTACTTCCATTGGATATATTGTATAAAATTGCGTTATTTCCCTAACATATATTGAATAACAATTGAGTAACTTCCATTGCATATATTAAATAATAATTGTGTTATTTCCCTTTCATATATTGAATAACAATTGAGTAACTTCCATTGCATATATTAAATAATAATTGTGTTATTTCCCTTACATATATTGAATAATAATTGAGTTACTTCCATTGCATATATTAAATAATAATTGTGTTATTTCCCTTACATATATTGAATAACAATTGAGTAACTTCCATTGCATATATTAAATAATAATTGTGTTATTTCCCTTACATATATTGAATAATAATTGAGTTACTTCCATTGGATATATTGTATAAAATTGCGTTATTTCCCTAACATATATTGAATAACAATTGAATAACTTCCATTGCATATATTAAATAATAATTCCGTTATTTCCCTAACATATATTGAATAACAATTGAGTAACTTCCATTGCATATATTAAATAATAATTGAGTTATTTACCTTACATATATTGAATAACAATTGAGTTACTTCCATTGCATATATTAAATAATAATTGAGCTATTTACCTTACATATATTGAATAACAATTGAGTTACTTCCATTGCATATATTAAATAATAATTGAGTTATTTACCTTACATATATTGAATAATAATTGAGTTACTTCCATTGCATATATTAAATAATAATTGTGTTATTTCCCTTTCATATATTGAATAACAATTGAGTACTTTCCATTGCATATATTAAATAATAATTGTGTTATTTCCCTTTCATATATTGAATAACAATTGAGTTACTTCCATTGCATATATTAAATAATAATTGTGTTATTTCCCTTACATATATTGAATAACAATTGAGTTACTTCCATTGCATATATTAAATAATAATTGTGTTATTTCCCTTTCATATATTGAATAACAATTGAGTTACTTCCATTGCATATATTAAATAATAATTGTGTTATTTCCCTTTCATATATTGAATAACAATTGAGTACTTTCCATTGCATATATTAAATAATAATTGTGTTATTTCCCTTTCATATATTGAATAACAATTGAGTACTTTCCATTGCATATATTAAATAATAATTGTGTTATTTCCCTTTCATATATTGAATAACAATTCAGTTACTTCCATTGAGTTATTTCCCTTACACAAAATACTGTCAAGACGTCTTCGTTTTGTACACAAGCGATTTGGATGAATCCTAGCCATATTTAAAATGATTGGGAATCGCAATAACTTCGAAATTATTTCAGTTTCTGCATAAAGTACATTTTAGATGGGATAGGATACTCGGCGGGGTGAATTATTATAGCATCAATTGAGCGCGGGAAGACCCTATTGCCACATGAAAAGGTATATTCTGTGATTGCTCCATACCTCACACTATAGTTTTACGGCAGTTGTTTCTCTTGGTAAACATAAATCTAGCTGTTGAAAACTTTGACACATCATGTACACCATGATCCTGAATTCTTAAGAAGTGCGCCCCAAATACATGACCGGATATTGGACCAATATATGTTCTGATCGTCTCAAAAACACTCATACAGTATTTACTTTACATCAAAAGTAATCTAGTTACTCAAAATATAATTCACGATTTAACCTAGTAAATGTACCAATTCAAATAGGGGAATAATAACCTTGATATCGCACCGTTATCGGATTATCATTGGTGCCGAATTACCGATATTCCTATCAGATGCCTATACCTATCCGATATGTCCAAGCTCACTTAGCTGTACCGGCTACCGTACCTGCTACACCGTACCTGCTACCGTACCAGCTACTATATGCCTATTACCGTAATTGCGACTTTGTACCTACTACCGTGCCTGTTACCCCGTGTCTTTACCGTACCAGTTACTCTGTGCCTGTTACCGTACTTGATACACTTGTACCTGATACGTACCTGTTCATTCAACCGATATTGCTATGCTCACTTTGCTCTTCCTCCTTCTTCACCTGCTACAGTATCTGAAACTGTGCCTACTATACTTTTCCCAAATGGACCTGCCTCCGTACCTGTTTCCTCGTATCTTCTACCGTACCTGCTCCAATGTACCTGCTTCTGTACCTGCTCCCATGTACCTGCTTCCGTACCTGTTTCCCTGTAACTTCTACCGTACCTGCTCCAATGTACCTGCTTTCGTACCTGCTCCCATGTACCTACTTTCGTACCTGTTTCCCCCTGTCTTCTACCGTACCTGCTCTCATGTACCTGCTTCCGTACCTGCTCCCATACCTGCTCCCATGTACCTGTTTCCGTACCTGTTTCCATGTATCTTCTACCGTACCTGCTCTCATGTACCTGCTTCCGTACCTGCTCCCATGTACCTGTTTCCGTACCTGTTTCCATGTATCTTCTACCGTACCTGCTCCCATGTACCTGTTTCCGTACCTGTTTCCATGTATCTTCTACCGTACCTGCTCTCATGTACCTGCTTCCGTACCTGCTTCCGTACCTGCTCCCATGTACCTGTTTCCGTACCTGTTTCCATGTATCTTCTACCGTACCTGCTCCCATGTACCTGTTTCCGTACCTGTTTCCATGTATCTTCTACCGTACCTGCTCCCATGTACCTGTTTCCGTACCTGTTTCCCTGCATCTTCTATCGTACCTGCTCCCATGTACCTGCTTCCGTACCTACTCCCCTGTACCTGCTTCCGTACCTACTCCCATGTACCTGCTTTCGTACCTGTTCCCATGTACCTGCTTCCGTACCTGCTCCCATGTACCTGCTTCCGTACCTGCTCCCATGTACCTGCTCCCGTTCCTGTTCCCATGTACCTACTTCCGTACCTGCTCCAATGTACCTGTTTCCGTACCTGTTCCCATGTACCTGCTTCCGTATCTGATCCCATGTACCTGCTTCCGTACCTGCTCCCATGTACCTGCTCCCATGTACCTGCTTCCGTACCTGTTCCCGTGTATCATCTACCATACGTGCTACTTTTGTTTCTGCTTCCATACCTGCTACTCTGTACCTGCTTCCGTACCTGTTCCCCTGTATCTTCTACCGTACCTGCAACTCTGTACTTGCTTTCGTACCTGTAATTATGTACCTGCTTCCGTACCTACTCCCTTGTATCTTCTACTGTACTTGCTATTCTGTACCTGCTTCCGTACCTGCTAATCCGCACCTGCTAATCCGTACCTGCTTATCTGTACCTGCTACCGTATCCGCAACTTTGTACCTGCTTCCGTGGCTTCTACTCTTATTATTTACGTGCGACTGTATATTTCACATTACCTGCTACACTTACCTTCTACCGCACCTGCTACTCTGTTTCTGTTAATATACGTGCTACTTTGTACCTACATCCGTACCCGCTCCTCTGTATCTGCTACCGTCCCAGCAATTCTGCACCTGCTGACGTACCTGAAATTATGCGACTGCTACCATACCTGTAATTCTGTATCTGTTATAAATCTGCAAAAGTCCCTGCAATTCTGCACCTGCTACCTTACCTGCAATTCTGTATCTGTAACCATACCTGCAATGCATTTCTGTACCTGTTAAATTACCTGCTTCTCTGTACCTTCTACCTTACCTGCAGTTCTGTATCTGTGACGTTGCCTGCAATTCTGTTCCTACTACCGTACCGTTCCCGCATTTCTGTACCTGCGACATTACCTGCTTCTCTGTACCTTCTACCTTACCTGCACTTCTGTATTTGTGACCTTGCCTGCAATTATGTACCTGCTACCGTACCTGCTTCTCTGTATCTTATGACTTACCTGCTACTCAGATCCTGCTACAATACTTGCTACTCTTATTCTTGCTAGCGTATGAGTTGCTTTGGACCTGCTATTGTACTTGCTACTTTGTACATGCTGCGCGTACTTGTTGCGGTGTTTCTGTGTCTGTTCTTGCCACCTCGTAACTTCTACCGTATTTGGTACTCTGTTCCTGCTACCGTACAGGCTACATTGTACCTGCTATCGTACCTGTTACTATGTATCAGTAACTGTACCTGCTACTCCCCAGCGAGCATAGCCATATCGGATAGGTATCGGTATCTGCTCGGAATATCTGTATGTCGGCCCAATGATCCTGCGATAACCGTCCGATATTTCCTTAATTATCCCGTATGTGTATTTGTACACGGCAGCTTTTATGTAAAATAGATATTGAAAACTAGGACACTGTTAATAATATACTTTATACTTTATCAGAGCTTTTGTGACAATCAGAAGATATATTCAGCATATATTGTAAAATATCAGATATACGAGCGTATATCGAATACGCAATAGATACGATAGTCTTACGGTTGTAGGAAGTCTTTGTTCTTCAACATATTTATTACCTCCCTTGATTTTAATTAACATAAAACTAAGCTACAGAAAATCGCTAGATAAAGCTGCGCTACAAAATAGTGCTAGATGGAACTGCGCTACAGAATAACGCTAGAGGAAACTGCGCTACAGAATAACGCTAGAAGAATCCGTGCTACAGAATAGTGCTAGATAAAACTGCGATACAGAATAACGCTAAAGGAAACTGCGCTACAGAATAACGCTAATTAAAACTGCGCTACAGAATAGTGCTAGATGAAACTGTCCTACAGAATAACGCTAGAGGAAACTGCGCTACAGAATAACGCTAATTAAAACTGCGCTACAGAATAGTGCTAGAGGAAACTGCGCTACAGAATAACGCTAATTAAAACTGCGATACAGAATAACGCTAAAGGAAACTGCGCTACAGAATAACGCTAATTAAAACTGCGCTACAGAATAGTGCTAGATGAAACTGCGCTACAGAATAACGCTAGAGGAAACTGCGCTTTAGAATTACTTTAGAGGAAACTGCGCTACAAAATGACGCTAGAGGAAACTGCGCTTTAGAATAACTCTAGAGGAAACTGTCCTACAGAATGACGCTAGATGAAACTGCGCTACAGAATAACGCTAGAGGAAACTGCGCTTTAGAATAACTCTAGAGGAAACTGCGCTTCTGAATGACACTAGATGAAATTGCGCTATAGAATAACGCAAGAGGAAACTGCGCTACACAATGACGCTGGATGAAACTGCGCTATGGAATAACGCTAGAGGAAACTGCGCTACAGAATGACGCTAGATGAAACTGCGCTATAGAATAACGCTCGAGGAAACTGCGCTTATTTCGGAAATGGCCGAACAGAACCCATTTGTTCGGCTTTATGATCATAAACTAACCACTGGACGCCTTGGTTTGAATCATGTTCGTTTACCGCTGCCCTAACAGAAAGAAAATGTTATGCTGTCTAATATAGAATTCCCTGCTAAATGTTGAAATAGATCCATATTTCACATTTTGTGGTCACGAGCACATCACGATAGAAACGACAACAAAGCGACTAGGATGATGATGAAAATGATAATGATTATAGTAGTAATTTTGTAGTTTCTAATGTTCTTGCTTTATGCAATATTTTTTCCTGGATCATAGAAGCATGTACTTAAGTTTACATATTTTACAAATAGAAAATAGCATGTTATAATAGTACATATGTACTAAATGAGTAAAGGCATTTTCTAATAGTACACATGCACTACAAGAAAGGATATGACAATTATATGCACAGAAAAAAGCTATGGTCTTAAACAGTACGACCGTCCACGATAGCAAATATTTACTTACACTTGTTATTCTTCAGGTTTCTGCAACCATCCCCGCTTGGATGATGCGACAGGCTTGTATCGACCTTTGGTTTGATGATGATGATGATGATGATGATGATGATGATGATGATGATGATGATGATGATGATGATGATGATGATGATGATGATGATGATGATGATGATGATGATGATGCAAAATACCAAGTCAATTTTATTTTTATAAACGTTTTTGAAATAATGCAAGTTGAATATCATTTTCTTTCAGATGGACACGCGACTTGTCGGTCGAAGAACGTAACATGATTGCTTACGCGTACAAGAATGACGTTGGCCAAAAACGCGCGTTTTGGCGCATGGTCTCGGGTATCGAGCAGAAGGTTGGAAACTTGAGTAGCTCCAAAAGGTGGAGAGATTTGAGACATCAAAACGTCAGATACATATACAGAAAGAAAACGAAGACTTTGTTTTACCCGTTTGTCTGACTTTGTGACTTAAAGTTGCTGTGTGTTCTGTAGTATAATGACAATGTGTCTATAAGGTCATTCCAAATTGAAATTTCGTTTAGGGCTTCAAAAAGTAGCATGGCGTTTCCCTCATTGAGATATATCAACCATATTTGTTTTTAATACCCGAAAACTCTTAATAGTTATTAAGAAGGTTGACAATTCGTAGAATATCAGTCAAAGCAAAAAAGCAAAAACTTGTGTGTGGGGAAGGGGGTGGGAGGATTGGCTTGGGAGTTGTAAATTGTATGCTAGATATTCTGTAAGATATAAGGTTGAATACATAACTGATATCGGAGGTTTTACGAAGAAAATGGTTTGCGAAAAAGCCAAGTTCTATATCAATGCATTAATATTTTAAATCATATTCATTCGATTCCGCATTATTATTTATGTTTGGGCAAGAATTAACCAAATCTTTGGTATAATCGGGTTATATTTCTTAGAATTAATCAATAAAATATTATTTCATTTTTTAAAATGATATAAAGGTGTAATGTGTACATGCATTTATAAGTGTTTAAACCTAAAGATCGTTGTAACGTGCCGTCTTTGAAGTAGCAAGGCGCCTGCTTCTTTAAAGATGGCACGTCGGTGAATCGCTGAAAGAAATCAATTTGCACGTGCACTAAATCTCTAACACTAATACCATAGACATCTCTGGTCAGCGATTCACCGACAAAAGCCATTTTTAGATAGTAACAGTAATAATTATGTATACATGCATGTTTACATAAAATAATATTCTTCAGTACATTTTAATACAATAGTGACTGATATAAAAAAAATATTGGAGTCATTTTTTGAGTGGGTACCTGATTGTCACAATGGGTCTTTAACTCAATTTATTATCATTATTATTATTATTATTATTATTATTATTATTATTATTATTATTATTATTATTATTAGCTCGACTATTCGAAGAATAGGTGGGCTATACTACTCGCCCCGGCGTCGGCGTCGGCGTCCGGTTAAAGTTTTAGGGCAAGTTAGGATTTTCACTTACAAGTCCAATACCCTTTATTCAATTGACTTAATACTTCACACAGTTGTTCAGGGCCACTACATGATGAGGTTAGATAACTCCATATTATTCTCTACACAGATTATGGCCCCTGATTGACTATGGAACTTACGTTAAAGTTTTAGGGCAGGTTGGGATATCTATTAATAACTTCTATACCCTTTGTTCAATTGACTTAATTTTTCACACAGTTGTTCAGGACCATCACACAATGAGGTTACATAACTCCATATTATCCTTAATACAGTTATGGCCCCTGACTGACTTAGGTTAAAGTTTTAGGGCAGGTTAACGTTTCAGGGCAAGTTGGGATTTTCACTTAAAACTCCAATACCATTCATTCAATTGACTAAATACTTCAGACAGTTGTTCATGTGCATTTATTATGGAATTTCACTCGGTGTTCGTGTTGTTATGTTTCCCAAATCCATTCATTTTCGCCTTTTACTTTTTATTGGCTCTGAAATTACTCGGAATATGTATTACTTTCCTCCCTTTTTAATTGGTTATTTTTGTTTTGTGTTTTATTACTTTAGTCGTTAGTTTTTTTTTGAGCTGTCTTACTCAAGTATAATCAAGTATTACGTCGGTCGTGCGTTTTTAAATTTAGTTACTCGAATATGACCTTGATCAATCGTTTCTTTTCTTAAATTATACCACCTTTGACATCTTCTTGTGGATGTTGTTTCATTTAAACTACTTTTTTCATTCACAAGTAACCCTTTTGCTGTTTCCGCTTTGACGTGTATTAAGGTCGATCAATTACTGACTTTCTTCCATATTGAATCTTAAAATGTTTAATGAAGAAATTATATCAAAGCAATACATTTTGAATATTTATGATACAGTAACCCATTCATTAACATTTTTGTATCATAGTGAAGCAGAGTGCAGTTTTCGTTTGAATTAACATACACCACAGGTTTAAAGTACGCTGTTTGGTATTTGTGTATATAAAACTCTTAATATCTCTTCATTTTAATAGAATTATGTTTGTGATGAAGAACACCGTTTGGGAACAATATATTTCAACGATCACAACCAATCACGCTACCGTTTCTCCTGCCGCAGCACTGCCGCTGTCTCTTTTGCTACCATTAAACCAACCACTACCGCAACTTCCACGACCAAGACCGCTCTCCCTATTTAGCGACCACGACCGCTACTGCTACTAAACAAGTACCAGTATCAATACTGTTACAACCACAATCACTACCACCACCACTATAAATACCTCTTACCACTTACAAATACTTGTACAACAGCAGCGTCTGCTGCTACTTGCACAACCAAGACAACTATCAATATTACTAACACTACCGCTACAATTATTTTTCTTCTTCTTCTTCTTCTTCTTCTTCTTCTTCTTCTTCTTCTTCTTCTTCTTCTTCTTCTTCTTCTTCTTCTTCTTCTCATCTTCCTCTTCTTCTATAGTCATTATGCAATATATCAAACGAAAACGTTTTCTTTTTTTTTTTGGGGGGGGGGAGGAGGGGGGGGGTTGCGCTTATACGCCCTTTGAACACATGATCCTTTTGAACGATACAAAATTGATATCGAATAAGGTAATTTTGCCAGTTTGATTGCAGATTTTATTCTGGAGTGCACTTTAAATATCATATAGAGATTGATTGTGATATTTCATATTACCTTGATTTTATTAAACATATTCGCTAAATATATGTTTAAAATAAAATTATAAATAGTGGTACAATTATTGACAATTAAGTAACCAATTAATCTTGACTTGAAAAAAAAATAATACAGGGGATTACATGACGTATGGTAAAAGAACTGTAAAGGAAACAATTACCGATCTTTACTTAATTTTCACTTTAAAAAGTGTTCACGATATAAAAAGCAATGCATTTTCAATATCTATGATACAGCAACATATTTCATAACCAGTATGAATCAAACTGCAGTTTTCGGTTGACCTCACATGCATTGCAAGTTTAAATATACTTTATAAAGTAGCCATAACACTTAACAAAACATAAATCGAGCAATTCGGATGTATGAATATGTTTATGTATATGATCATGCTTTTCATTTAGCATTGTTCAAATTATTGAAATTGTAAAAGTCATAAGCTTAATCTTAAATTTCTCTTTCAGCAATGTGTATTTTTTTGTAAATTATACTTTCACGACCGCTACAACTACCGCTACCGCTGTCCCTACCGCTGCGGCCGCCGCTGCCGCTATACTCTTCCTACTCCTATAAATTGACTTTCTTAAAACAAAACGAAAATGATATGTGTAAATTGCTAAAATTTTACAGATTCAGTTTATTTTACATGAGAGAAAAATTGTAAACAAATATAATTACGGAGTGATATAAATTTAAACATATAAAATAAGACAAATGTGTAACACAATAAAAATCGTACAGAAAACAAACATAGAGTTGATAAAAACGATGGATCCGCCCCTGAAATATGTTAAGCGGTGTTATTACAACATCAAAGGGTAATTGATATGCTGGGGTTTTCCCTGTACTTTCGATATGATATTACAGAAAGCTTTTATTTATGCCAAACAAAAATAATATTGCGGTTTCGGTTATCCGTTATACAGTATATTTCTAGCGCTCGCATTTTTTAATATTGAAAAGAGAAACTAACATCAGTTTTCTCACCTTAACCAAAAGCCGACCTCGTATTAGCTGCAATAATTGATTAACCTTACAGTTGAGATTGTTCACGGGTAGGCTAAATGTAATGAATAATCATGAGTATACACAAAACTGCCCGAAACCCGCAAATACGTATGTGCATTATTTTGCTACATGCTCACCATTATTTTGAAAATAGTATGCCCAACTGGATATAATTAACAACATCAAAAGTCACTGCAAATTAAAAACTCAGCAAAGCAAACCCATTTCCCGGTCATCAGAAAGTTGCAATTCGCCTGTGCCTCAGTTCGTTCACTCTCCCCCCAGAAATACAAAATAATCCACATGATTTCTGACGGCAGTGACAACTAAAAACCTGCTTATTTCCATGTATATAATCAGCTGATACTTTGAAACATTAATGCTTTGTATTTCATTTCTACAAATTTGGCATAAACACATTTTATAAGTTTATCATTAAAAAAACTATTTACGTATAAATGCGCAAAGCAATTGTTTTTAAACTTTTGTTAGCACTTTCAAAAACAGTATAAGATCAGTATGTACGTTTTTGTTAATTGTTTAAATTTGTGTGTTTATAGAATAAGATGCAATGAATTACTGTGTACAATTTAGACCTTTTTAGTTCTACCATGCACTTCAATAATATAGTTATGCGGTCAAAATATCGGGCACTTCGCATCGCCTCTCTTGAATTATGAGTTTGGTTGCTCACTCGATATCTCACCGACACAAACAGTTATAGTCAAAATAATAACGATAAACACCATTTAATAATGTTCAAAGAGAAGGCCTACCTTCCTACCTACATGCCTGCCTGCCTGCCTGCATATCTGCCTGCCAGCCTGTCTGTCTGTCTGTCTTTTTGCCTCCTGCCTGCCTGCCTGTCTACTCGAATGCCTACTACGAATAACAATATTAATTTTGTTTGTCCTTAAAAGATATATTAATGAAAAATGAATCACTTTGTACATGAATTGATTTCACATTCATTTTACACGCATGATAGTATAATAAAACAGTTTGCTACTGATGCAGCAGATAAACCTTCTGTATTTTATTACTATCTGCAAACTTCAAGGCCTAGAAAATGTTTAAAGTTAAAGGCAATGAAAAAGTAATTTTATAATGAAACCGAAATGTGAATACGTTAAAGCGAAGGATCACTTCGTTAAAACGAAAGTAAAATAGTATCTCTACCAAAACAATATATTTTCATTTTAATTATCAATTGTTAAGTAGTCTTTACTGTTATGCATACATTTCCCATTTTTATGTTACATTGCGAATACTGAATTGTGAATGAAATGTAAGAATATATTGGAGCAACTAGAAATTTATGAAGAGAAGAATGGGATTGGTAGAGTTCTGCAAATCAAGAATTTATGAAACATATTACGTGTATACGTGAATACTTAAAATTCATTTACAACTTAACGATTCTAAATTCATCATAACAAAGGCGTGCAAATACATTAAATTTATACAGTGATAAATTTCATAAACTGACATCTTATATAAAGGAATGAAGGTCGAGCATTCTTCTCGCAAGCTGTTTTATATCGAATATCAAGAGTTTTGTTATGCAATTGAATACAATTCATGGCGAAAAGATGACGCAAATGACATTTTATTCTGCATTATCAGCTGTTCTGATCGCTCATTGACTACAAAATGAAATTGTGAAAACCTTTGGCAAAATATGCTGCACTGAAAACGAGAAAGAACGCATCATCCACGTGAGGCGTAACCTTTTTATTTCGGCATCTTTCATATCAACCGTCAAAGACGGTAAAATCCAACAGTCAAATGGTAATTGACATGACACATTGGTGTATATAACCGATTACAGCGCAAAACTCGCTAGAAAACAGCATAACGTTTATTGACATGACACATTGGTGTTAATGGACGATTACAAGACAAAGCTCGCCAGAAAGAAAAACAGCTATATGTTTATTGACATGACACATTGGTGTATATCACTGATTACAGCTCAAAGCTCGCCAGAAAACAACAACAACAGCTTAACGTGTATTGACATGACACATTGGTGTAATGAACCGATAACAGCACAAAGCTCGCCAGAAAACAACAACAACAGCTTAACGTGTATTGACATGACACATTGGTGTTGATAACCGATTACAGCACAAACCTCGCTAGAAGAAAAAACAGCTAAACGTTAATTGACATGACACATTGGTGTATATCACTGATTACAGCTCAAAGATTGCCAGAAAACAACAACAACAGCTTAACGTGTATTGACATGACACATTGGTGTAATGAACCGATAACAGCACAAAGCTCGCCAGAAAGAAAAAAAACCCAGCTAAACGTGTATTGACATGACACATTGGTGTATTTTATCCATTACAGCTCAACACTCGCTAGATGAAAAAACAGCTAAACATTTATTGACATGACACATTGGTGTATATAACCGATAACAGCACAAAGCTCTCATGAAAGAAAAACCAGCTAAACGTTTATTGACATGACACATTGGTGTATATAGCCGATTACAGCTCAAAGCTCTCCAGAAAGAAAAACCAGCTAAACGTTTATTGACATGACACATTGGTGTATATAGCCGATTACAGCTCAAAGCTCGCCAGAAAGGAAAACAGCTAAACGTTTATTGACATGACACATTGGTGTATATAACCGATTACAGCTCAAAGCTTGCCAGAAAAAAACAACAGCTACACGTTTATTGACATGACACATTGGTGTATATAACCGATTACAGCTCAAAGCTTGCCAGAAAAAAAACAACAGCTACACGTTTATTGACATGACACATTGGTTAATACAACCGATTACGGCTCGAAGCTCGCCAGAAAGAAAAACAGCTACACGTTTATTGACATGACACATTGGTGTTTATAGCCGATTACAGCTCAAAGCTTGCCAGAAAAAAAACAGCTTAACGTGTATTGACATGACACATTGGTGTAATGAACCGATAACAGCACAAAGCTCGCCAGAAAGAAAAAAAAACAACAGCTAAACGTGTATTGACACGACACATTGGTGTATATAATCCATTACAGCTCAACGCTCGCCAGAAAATACAGATTAACGTTTATAAACATGACACTGTGATGTATATAACCGATTACAGCTCAAAGCTCGTTAGATGAAAAAACAGTTAAACGTTTATTGACATGACACATTGGTGTATATAACCGTTAACAGCACAAAGCTCTCCAGATAAAAAAAACCAGCAAAACGTTTATTGACATGACATATTGGTGAATATAGTCGATTACAGCTTAAAGCTCGCCAGAAAGGAAAACAGCTAAACGTTTATTGACATGACACATTGGTGTATATCACTGATTACAGCTCAAAGCTCGCCAGAAAAAAAAACAATAGCTACACGTTTATTGACATGACACATTGGTGTATATAACCGATTACAGCTCAAAGCTTGCCAGAAAAAAACAACAGCTACACGTTTATTGACATGACACATTGGTTAATACAACCGATTACGGCTCAAAGCTCGCCAGAAAGAAAAAAAACAGCTAAACGTTTATTGACATGACACTTTGGTGTATATAATCCATTACAGCTCAACGCTCGCCATACAGCTCAAAGCTCGCTAGATGAAAAAAAAACAGCTAAAAGTTTATTGACATGACACATTGGTGTATATAACCGATTATAGCTCAAAGCTTGCCAGAAAAAAACAGCTACACGTTTATTGACATGACACATTGGTGTATTGAAACGATTACGGATCAAAGCTCACCAGGAAGAAAAACAGCTACACGTTTATTGACATGACACATTGGTGTATATAACCGATTACAGCTCAAAGCTCGCCAGAAAGGAAAACAGCTCAACGTTTATTGACATGACACATTGGTGTATATCGCTGATTACAGAACAAAGCTCGCCAGCAAAAAAAAACAACAGTTATACGTTTATTGACATGACACATTGGTGTATATAACCAATTACAACACAAAGCACACCATAAACAAAAACAGCTACACGTTTATTGACATGACACATTGGTGTATATAACCGATTACAGCACAAAGCACACCAGAAAAAACAACAGCTTAACGTTTATTGAAATGACACATTGGTGTATATCGCTGATTACAGAACAAAGCTCGCCAGCAAAAAAAAACAACAGTTATACGTTTATTGACATGACACATTGGTGTATATAACCAATTACAACACAAAGCACACCATAAACAAAAACAGCTACACGTTTATTGACATGACACATTGGTGTATATAACCGATTACAGCACAAAGCACACCAGAAAAAACAACAGCTTAACGTTTATTGAAATGACACATTGGTGTATATAACCGATTACAGCTCAAAGCTTGCCAGAAAACATCAACAGCTAAACGTTTATTGACATGACACATTGGTGTATATCGCTGATTACAGAACAAAGCTCGCCAGCAAAAAAACAACAGTTATACGTTTATTGACATGACACATTGGTGTATATAACCAATTACAACACAAAGCACACCATAAACAAAAACAGCTACACGTTTATTGACATGACACATTGGTGTATATAACCGATTACAGCACAAAGCACACCAGAAAAAAACAACAGCTTAACGTTTATTGAAATGACACATTGGTGTATATAACCGATTACAGCTCAAAGCTTGCCAGAAAACATCAACAGCTAAACGTTTATTGACATGACATATTTGTGTATTTAACCGATAACAGCACAAAGCTCGCTAGAAAAACAGCAGTAACACGTTTATTGACATGACAAATTGATGTTGATAACCGATCCCTGCTTGAGGCTAGGCAAAACAAACAGCCAAACCTTCGTTTTCAATAATACTTTTAACACTACAGGACAAGAAAGACCAATACTCGAAAATTCAAAAACCAACCCTGTTTAGAAGCACATGACAAGGGCTCTAAACGACAATGTTCTAGATATACGCTTAATTACTTTGAAAGTATAAAATGAGTTTTATTCACTCATATAACCATTTAACATGACTTTATATTTTACAGCTCGTCTTCAATTAAAGTGAATATCATAACCCTCAGATTGAACTTCCCTCCAACTGTAGAAATCTTCACATCTTCTAAAAGGAAACCGCTCTAGTATGAAGCTTTCTAATTGTTAACATTAAAGACACATCTTTAATTTGCTATCAAAACATTACCTTCCATTTCGTTACATAGAGTATAATTAAAAACAACATTAAAACTCTGAGATAATCTTAAACCATATTCGATGTTAATGATGATTCAAGCAAAGTAGCTGATTTGGATTTGCGAATGCGCGATCATGGTTGAGAGTTCAGAACCGTTTGAAATGCGGCCTTCTTGAATGTATATGGATCTAATTTTGTGACCTAATGGAAATATTTCAAGCTAGGAAAAACCAAATGATAACTTCAATATTTAAATGGATGTACAGGTATAAAGTTAATAAAACCCAATCCTTGAAACATGCATTGTGCTCGTGCATCACGCGGCCAGGCATCATGTTGCTGAGAAACACATTCCTACGCGTCAACCTCCCACCTGCCATGCTTCAATGGCTTTCATGAGCCCCTTCATGAGTCATGTGACTAAATAACATGTTTCCATGGTTTGTCCCTCAAGGAGCAATGTGACTATTCTCCGTGTGTTTATGTCATTTATATGTCATATTCACATGCGCCTTATCAGCTGCATTTCCCAGTGTGGCGTAAGTTCTTGTTATTCAGAAGTTTTCCTATTTGTATTCCGAGGATCAATATTAACAAACTTAACGTTAGTAAAGATGTATATTAGTATTTTATATATTAACGGAGGATATAACATATACCTCTGTCATAACATTGTCCATTCAAATAAAAAACGATTAAGGTTCGTACTTTGTCTTCTTTTGTTTTGCGCTTAATATGTATCGCGTAATCCTGTAAGAACATGTTTCTTAAGAAAACAAACGTCGGATTTCTTTTCATTATTGTGTTGGCCAAATCATGTATGTTAACATTGAAACACATGGCACGCAAGTTGATTAAAACATTTCATTTTGTATTTAAGCTATGTTCAAACAAAAATATATATAAAGGCACCCATGACCGAACGATCTGTAATGATTTAATGGTATCTGTATATTTATTTATTTCAAACATTTCATTTCTCTGTAAATTGATGATTTTTATAAAATATCTTATACATAATTACATTCATAATGATTTTTGTATGGCATAGACAATGTACGTTCAATCAAAACACGTTTATGAATGATTTAATCATTGAGACCCATATTTGGGTCAGGAAGGATAAGTTACATATGTTTTTGTTGAAGAAAAACCACATTACTCGTTTCACTTACAGCGACAAAGTAGTGATCCGTATGGTGCGATTCACAGTACTTTGACGAAATGCGAAAACAAGATAAATAATGAAACATTACCTCTTTTTTTACTACCATACACCAAGTAAATGAAGGATTGTCCAGTTTGTCAAGTGTATGTGTATATATATAAACGATCGGCAGATGAGTTTAATGAAAACTATGATGTTTGTTTTGTACTTCATGTAAAGAAATTCACATAACATTAACACACCTGAATCAACTTACATTTTATACCTTATTTTTCTGTATATAAATTTCAAGAACAAAACAGTAAGTAAAACTTAAGACCGTAGAGAGCAGACGACAAAATCTCAGTACACCGTAAAGCAGACCAATCCTTAAAATATTTAATAGCGCGCGCTTTTGCTATAATGGTAAATCTTAAGGGGGTTCATGTAAGCTTTTTTTGTTTAAAAGATAAGCATATATTTTTACAATGGGTTTGGTCAAGAATTCTCGAAATATTCAAAATATTATACTGCTTTTGATCGGCCCTCAGTAATAGTTACTGCAGCAACTACCCGAGATATCAAAATAGTACATGAATGTTTGACTATTTCAGAAATGAGTGGGTAATGATGTGCCATGTTGTAAGGGAAACGGTCAATAACTAGTTAGTGTGTGAGTACGCCAACAAAGTTTTTGTTTGTAATCGCACTAAAGTCAGTACACGAATAGGCTCCGACTACTGATTACCAATCTAAAATGGGAGTTGATGTATATACGAAAACAATTAAGGCTCTCTCAAAAATGCTACAACTGTAAACAACGACTTCTTGATTAAACTCAATAGTTAAATGCACATACATCATTGCTTTTAAGCCACCATTAATAAGCTGTTACGAGCTAAATGTTTCTCTATATAGCATTGAGCGCAAACACAATATATCTGCTTAATGTCATGTAGAACATATCGCTTTCACAGAATGTGACATTGGCAGCACGTGTAACAGAATTTTTCACCAATCGCATGTACACATGGAGTTGTCAGTTACAGAATGAAAAGACGATGGAAATATTCTTTCTTCCGTTTGAGGTTACCGCCCGCATATGCGTTCTCAGTTAAGACACTACTATATTTCTAATGGTCAGAAAGTATAGCACTTTGCATATTCACAAGTATTTGTTTTATCAAGTTTCCTCAAGTTAATGCATACTTTGATACGAATTACGTTTGCGTTTTTTTCTTTATTTAGGATTGTTGTAAAAAGAGTGAAGTTTGTGCATGTAAACTTGTTTAAACCCCCAGTAAATTTACATTTTACTGACCGTTCCAACGCGTAACCTTACAATCCTTGATAAACATACCTAGTGTTTTAATATAGTATATATGCACTGTGCTGTTTGTGGAGGTTTGTGCTGTTCTTCCATGTTAATTGTGGTGTTTACCCAGTGCCATTTAACCGGATGTATGTTTAAACTTTTGGCTACTGGGCTTGTTTCTGTAGAAACTTTCTAAATATTTTCAAGGGCGGACCCAGGATTTGACGTTATAGGGGGTGTAACTTTGGGTGCAAGCAAGCATTGGGTGCACCCCCACCCCGGATCCGCTAGTGATTTATCTTATTATTTTACCCAATCGAATTCAACAGCTCGGATATATAATTTGTACTTTTTCCGCGTACTTCATATCTTCATGATTTTAAACATTACAAATGTTATCAATAGTCAGTTCCATTATCTTCTTGAAATAACACTGCTTTGTTGTACTCGTTTTCTCGATGGAGTGTTGATACTAACGCTACTGCGATCCAAGCATCTTAAAATAAGTCCTATATTTAAAGCGTGCATGAAATTATTACCAAAACGCACAGCAACTTACAAGTAAACGCATTTAATATTATTAATAATATTAAGTAGACAACCATAGAAAAGACAACAAAGGAATGTAATATTTTAAGTTCTGTAGAGTTAAATATTCTCTCCATGAATAAATAAAACAGCTTTCTACTAAGATTACTTAAAATTTATTTACAATTTACCTGTTCGTGCAATAATATATAAATACTTTATTTCAACAACCTCAAAAGAGAATACATATTTAGTGGGAATAAAACGATTACAAATTCATCAAATGAAAGGCGTAAAGATACAAATGACACTGACAACATTAATAGATACACGATTTGTAATATAATACACACTATTATTTTAATAAGATATTAATTTCGAACACTCTCATTGCAAAACTGTGTCAATATATATCAAATATATACAACAGCGATTTTTGTAATATGGTTGAATATATTTAATTAGGCTTGTCGCACTGCAATACAAGTTTCAAGGTTATCTGAACGCTCTTTGACAACAAAATGAAAAGTCAAACCTTCAACTCAATATGCTAAACTGAAAATGGCAGAGCACACATCGTCCACGTGAGGCGTAACTTTTATTTCGTCATCTTTCATTTCAATCTTCACTCGAACATTCTTGTTGAACAGTTGTCGCACGCAAGCAGGCATGGACTCTTCCGGAATTTTCTCAAGAAAAAGCAATACAACAGGCTTCTTTAATATAATGGCATACTCAAGCTCATTTTTACAAAATACGCTTTCACAGAAGGCATTTGACACAGCCGCCAAAATGACTGCTGTGTCATTAAAACATTTATTCACTTCGTCCATTATGCCGTATCCGGGACGAAAGTGTCTATCTCCTATGCCGACAAACTTCAAACCTTCACCTTCAACATCTCCTACATTCGTCTTAAAAGCATCCGTTAATAAAGGCCATAGGAACTCCAGCACAATCTCTGAATCACTGTCGCTGTAGATAAGAAACGACAAAAACCGAAATTTAAAAAAACCGTTCTTGAGCTGAGTGAGGACACTTCCAGCATTCCTTTTAGTTCTGCGTCTGTTTAACATATGCTTTCCCAATTTAGCACACATAAAAGCTACACATAAAGTAGCAAATGTTATTCTGGATATGATTATATATTTGATTTTAACATTGCAGTCGTTTTCAAGTTTTGCATATGTAGCTTTGTTTATTTGCATTTGTACTCCTTCAAACTGACAAATTAAGTTCTGATGAAAAACTAACTCTGAGGTCAGCACCCAGTTGACGAAAGTGCGACTGTTACATCTGCAATGAAAAGGATTTGAATCAATGTGTAATTGCAAGGATCCATTACTTTTGTCGTTGATTTCCTCAAACCAACGAATGCTCTTGTCGTTAAACGCGTCAATATCATTCTTGGCTAGATCAATAATTCTACACGGAATTAAAACTGTTTGGTAGAACTGCATCAAATTATTATCACTTAGGTAAATCTCTTGTAAATGTATGATATAGTCAAACATTGTCTTTGGAACGTACGATAGCTTATTAAATGAAATATCCACCACTTGTAGATTGTGCACATGTTTAAACATTTCAGTAAACTGATCCGGGTGGCTATTGAGCATTATATGCAGATTATTGTGCGCAAGTAAAAGAGTAGAAAGTTTTTGATCCAAAAAATGTGGAAGACAGAAATATTCAATTTCATTATATTGAAGATCCAAACTTTGTAACACAAATGTAATGTTGGTTTCAATTTCGAACAATATCCTTTTAATAGAGTTCCTCTGTAAGGAAATTGTTTTAAGAGAAAACGTAAAGTTTTTTGATGGAATAGATAAGTTAAAATTAAAAGGTAGACTTCCATTCAGTCCGTAAAAGATATTGTTTGCTATGATTGTTTCCAAATGCCGTACTCGTTTTAACATCCAAACAATTTCTTTACCCTGAACTTTGCAGTTTCTTTTCTCCAACTCTCGTTTACATTCAACATTTTTCCAGCCGTTTATTTAAACTGAAACCTGACTACCTGAAATATCTACCTTGCGAAGTGCCCTGTAATTCGTATCACTTGTCTTGTCTCCAGGATACTTTTCAAATACTTGGACTGATTTTAGAGATATATTTTCAAGATTATTGAAGATTATGTTGGCTGGGTCCAAGTCAAGAGCATGTATAAAATTCCTGTTAGCTTCTAAACAGGTCAGATTACGCCGACCAAGTGCAGTTAAAACACTGTTATTTAAATTAATCTGAATGTGGTGATAACCTTGAATTGAGAATTGATTCATTAACAGTGTTTTCAAATTTGGGAAGGCCGTTTCCGTATTGAGTATCATACTAAAGTCATCGAATGAAAGTCGTTCATTGTTAGAAACATTTAATTCAACAACATTTTCCAATCCATTGAACGCTCCGTATTCCAGATGTTGTAAAGGGCAACCATGAATATGTATTCCAAGGGACTGTAAGCTGTTCAATATTTTAAATGTGTCGTTCGTGATAGACATATTATTCACATTTGATCTTTGCCACGAAATATCTAAAGTCAGTATGTTTCCCCATGTTTGATTTTTAAAGGTTTCAGGAGACAAACCTTCATTGCAATTTAGATCTATTAGTTTAACATTAGTTATTCCATTTGGAATATATATTGGAATTCCATCTAAGCACTCCATGTAATGTCCGTAGCATATGCATCCACTCACTACACAGGTCTTTTCAATGTTTCTAAAACTGTCTTTTGCGCATTCGATTGATATTTTGAACAATAAAGTTACATTCAGAATTAACACAGCGCATTTCGAAATCAGATACAGACCCGTCATTTTGCCTTTGTATTTTATTATGAGAAGAGTTAAATGATAAGATGTAATTATATCCAATTTCAAGCGCACTGTTACGTTTGAGCGAAGGAGATCGCTACCGTCACGCACCAATTATTTTATACGAGCAATCATAGTTGTAGTAGTAGTATTAGAAGTAGTAGATGAAGAAGTAGTAGTAGCAGTAGTAGTAGTAGCAGCAGTAGTAGAAGTAGTAGCAGCAGCAGCAGCAGCAGCGGCGGTGATGGTGGTAGTAGTAGTGGAAGTAGTAGTAGTATGAGTAGTAGTAGTAGTAGTAGGAGTAGTAATAGTAATAGCAGTAGCAGAAGAAGAAGCAGTAGCATTAGTTGAAGCAGTGGCGGTGGCGTTGTTGTTGTTGGTGGTGGTGGTAGTTGTAGTAGTAGTAGTAGTAGTAGAAGAAGAAAAAGAAGTAGTAGTAGTAGGAGTATGAGTAGTAGTAGTGGTGGTGGTAGTGGTATTGGTGGTGGTGGTGGTGGTGGTGGTGGTGGTGGTGGTGGTGGTGGTGGTGGTGGTGGTAGTAGTAGTAGTAGTAGTAGTAGTAGTAGTAGTAGTAGTAGTAGTAGTAGTAGTAGTAGTAGTAGTAGTAGTAGTAGTAGTAGTAGTAATAGTAGTAGTAGTAGAAGTAGTAGTAATAGTTGTAGTCTTAGTAGTGGTAGTGTAAGTGGTAGCGTTAGTGGTAGCAGTGGTGGTAGTGGAAGAATTGATAGTGGCAGTGGTAGTGTTATTGGTATTTTTATTATTAGTAGTAGTAACAACGTTTGCTTGCGATCAGTCACGAGTCGTCAAAGCCTAATCTCTCCTACTAACATTTGTCTTTACCTCATTGAATACAATTATTTATCATTTGATGACCAGTGTTTGATTGTATTAAATTCATTTCTCAAAAATATTAGTAAAAAACACCAGTTAAACCTGGAAAGCCGACAACCACAATATTGAAATTTCCCGCGCTATCATCATCGTTACCCAGGCTATTCAACACGTTTAACTTCATTGAATATTTAATCTGCGTAGTAATCGTAATGGTTAAGCGTGAGCGCCGACAAAGACGAGTGATTTGCATTGCAAAAATGTATTTTAATCAAACCGAGATAATTTAGATCAAATGATTTATCCAATATTTTTAATGGAATGATTTTGAGATCAAATCCAGTACGATTAACAGCACAGACAGTCAAGTATAAATGTAATTTATTTTCTTTTAGATCGTGCCGTAATATATTCAAGAACTGACGTTATTTTCGTGTCGATGAATCAAGAGAAAACGTGATAATTTCTTCCAATGAAACGACAGAAATATGAAAATTTACGAATGTACATATTTATTATAACATCAAAACGAAATCGATATGACTGTGTGAATTGCTAAAGAACGACTAAAAATCTTTCTTTTTTGTCAAATCAAAGTATAAGCACATAAGATATAAGTGATATCAATTATAATCGATAAATGAAGTACAAGTGTAAAATACAAAAATGAACCGAAAACAAGGCATACAAAATATAAAAAACGCCCCTTTTATATGAACACTGCATCCGCCCCTGAAATGTGTTAAGCGGTGGCTTTACAACTTCAAAGGGTATTTTTGTATGATGGATTCTCCTTATTGTTTCCGTCTTTTTCGTGCACAATTTCTTATTTAGGTCAAACAAAATTAATAAACTGGTTTCAGTTACCCGGCCCTATATTCGGGATCGTTTATTTTTCTAAATATTCAACCGATGTCATAATATCTATAAAATTTTATACAGTTTACTTGTTTTGCGTTACCATTTGACAATTTTTAAGTCAGAATGTATTTAAACAATATAACGATTAACAATAACTTTCCAAAGTAAACTGTTTTTCCTTTCTACCTAGCAAGTACCAGGAACCACAACAAAACATTAATAGATAGATATAAGGTGATAAGGAAAATGAAACTCCCGTAGGTGATTTCACATTTCATCTTACACCCGTTGGCGTATAAGAAATCGTTTGTCATTGATATTCGACACCTTTTATGCAATATTATCCTTATGAAACACAGAGTTTGCATACAATTTACTAATACAGGGGATAACCCTTTTGAAACCACAGTTCGAGTTTCAAAACTTGCCATGATAACTAAATGATACTCGTTCAAGTTGTATAGGTGAAAAGTTATCATTTTTGTCATATATTTTTAGCCGTTATATATTTGTCTTTAAAGCTGAACTCTCACAGATTGACAGTTTCGACTTTTATTTCATTTTTTTGTCTTAGAATCAGCTTGTTTTGGCATCAATACATTCAATTCATTCATATCAGATAACTCACAAAAGAACATACCTCAATGGTTTTGAAAACTGACGAAAAACTCATCCTTTCTTAAAGCGTTAGAAACGCTTAAAGCCATAACACATCGATGTTCAAACGTTAATATGAAAAGCTGCAGTCTGATCTTTTGTCAGCAGTCTTGTGTCACTGGTTTGCAGACATTAACGAAACAATTGGCTATTTCCCAGAAAAAAAAAAGTTGTCAAAACGGTTAATCTGTGAGAGTGCAGGATTAACATTTGCTTATAAAACATTCAAAACTTCAACATATCAGTATAATTAGCACAATTATCGATAACTTTGATATTCATCAAAAACATGTTCATTTCTAAATCAAACTATATAGTACACAAACAGGGTTTATATTTTGAATATTTGACTACTGCCCTCATCACTGAAGTTTTAATAGTAATGTTTTAGATTACATTGCTATTTTTATTGGTCATAAAGTATAATATATTTATTAGTAATTTAGAGAAGAAAAGGGTGAAAAAATATGTGCTTACTGTTTCTGTGATAAATCTGTATTGGGGATTAGTCTTCTGTCGAGGTCATGAGAAACATAAGTCCTATCTCGTGTTACTCTTCAAGATATTTACGTCATGATAATGATTAATTCATGACGTCATCAAAATTGGGACGATTTTAAATATAAACATGTTATCTATATTTAACTGTATATGATGTGATTCTTACTGTATAATTCGTTTAGAATTTTGTAAACAATGAATTTATGAAAATGCTACTAGCAAGAATATTTTCAATTCAATATCAATAATATACTGGTTCATGCAATATTACACAAAAACATAAAACATAAATATTTAACATCACCAAAAATATAATTTAAGTCTTCATATTTATAAAAATCTAAATTCATCATCACAAAGGCGTACATAAACATGATACACAGATAACTTTCATAAATAACCATCTTGTTATATAGTATAAACCTTCATGATATAAATGGATGAAAGTCGCGCATTCAACCCTAAAACTGTTTCTTAGCAATATCGAGAACTGCGTGCTACGTTTAGTTTTTTTTAATACGGTTGATTACGAGGGTTGTTTGGAAAGTTTTGAGACTGTGTCTATATTTCAAAACGTTCTTAATATAAATCAACAAACAATAAACAGCTGTGTATATAGACTATTCACGAATTTCCCTTTGATTTTTTTTATATAATTCCATAATAAGGAAGGAAATGGTTGTCAATAAAACCCATCAAGCGCTTCACGGAGCACTTTGAAATTGACGTTTTCTAAACATTGTTCACATGTTATAAAGAAAACGTGACAGAAATGAAATTCAACACTTCAATAAAACTTTGAAGCTTTTCTGGTCGCAAAACAACAAAATGAAATGCTCAGCCTCCGACTCAATATGCTAAACTGAAAATGTCAGAGCACATGTCATTCACGTGAGGCGTAACCTCTCATTCATTCTTCACCCGAAACATTCTTGTTGAACAGTTGTCGCACGCCAGCAATAATGGACTCTTCCGAAAGATTCTCAATAAAGAGCAATACAACAGCCTTGTTTAATTTTATCGCATAATCAAGCTCATTTTTGCAAAATACGCTTTCACAGAAAGCATTTGATACTACCGCCAAAATGATTGCTGTGTCATTAAAGCATCTATTCACTTCGTCCATTATGCCATTTCAAGGACGAACGTTTCTATCACCAATTCCGACAAACTTCAAACCTGCGCCCTTAACATCTCCTACATTCGTTTAACAAGTATCTGTTAAGAAAGGACATAGGTGTAACAGCACTAACCCTGAGTCACTATCGCTGTAGATAAGAAACGACAAGCATTTCATCTTGAAACAACCGTTCCTGAGCTGTTTGAGAACACTTCACGCTTTCGTTTTGGTCTTGTGTCTATCAATCAATCGTTTTCTTAAGTTGACAAACATAAATGCTACACATAAAGTAGCAATTGGTAAAGTTGAGATTATGATATATTTGATGTTAACGCTGCAGTCGTTTTGTAGCTTTGCATAGGTTTCTTTGTTTATAGGCATTTGTTCCCCGTCTTACAGACAATTTAAGTTCTGATGAACAACACATTTTGAAGTAAGCAACCAGTGGACAAAATTGCGACTGCTATATCCACATTGTAACGGGTTGAATGTGTAACAGCAGTGACCCGTTACTTTTAACGTTGATTCTCTCAAACCAACGGATGTTCTTGTCGTTTAACACGTCAATGTCTAGGTCAATTATTCTGCAAGGAATTACAATTGTTTGATAAAACTGCTTCTAATAATAATAACTTAAGCAAATCTCGTGTAGATGGGTGTTATATTTCAACAATGCCTTTGAAATGTATGGCAACGTATTATACGAAATATCCACCACTTAGCAGGTTGCGCAAATATTTAAATTTTCAGTAAACTGATCCCGATTGGTTTCAAGCATAATATGCAGTTTGTTGTGTGCAAGTAAAAGAGTACAAGGCATTTAGTTTAATAAACGAGGAGAATCTAAATATCCCATGTCATTGTATCTGAGATCCAAATATTCAAGTAGGAATGTTATATTGGTTTTGATCTCATAATTAAACTAATAATAAATTTATTATCCTGAATAGTTAAATTTTTCAGGGAAACTGTACATCTTAATGAAGGGATAATTAACGTACAATTAACAAGTTGTGTTGCACTAAGTTCGCTGAAAATCCTATCTGTGCATAAGTCGTGTCATTTTTCTCGTGATTTGGTATAACTGTTGAAAAAGGAATACGGCTTGATGACAGATCAAGCGTTTGCGGTGACCCGTAAACCCTTTGGTCTGTCTCGTTTCCATTAGTAATTGATATACTTGCACATATCTTAATGACCTTTTTTTCGAGACGATTAAATATAACGTTTGCAGGTTCCACGTCAAGTACATTAATAATATTGTCATTTGCTTCTAGATGGGTTAAGTTGCGTCTTCCAAGAGCAGCCCAAAACTCGTGTTTCCGAATCCTTTATTATTGAAACCATTCATTAAAAAAACTGTAACCTTGGAAATTAAGTCTTCGTTTCTTGTATTTTGTATAGTATATCAAATAAAAGTCTGTGACTGTAGGAAACAAAACAGCGCATTGGTGTGAAGGCCGATTCCTTAAAATCTTAATTGGCAAAGGCATTTAAATTTACCTAAAATTATTGAATTGATGTCACTTGTTTAATAGCCAGTTGTTGTAAAATGACGGGGACTTTTCATGGTACTCGCCGATATGTCCCATATGATGCCTGTATAGTGTACTGTCATCACATTCACACCTCTGGTGCTATGGGCAAATCGCTTTAAAAACAAGACAACACACTTTATACACATCAATAGAGACAACAATGCTTCACCTTTTTATGTATCTTTTTACATCACCGACAGTCTTTCAGCGCTTTCTGCGCTTTGATTATATATCTTAAATGCTTCAACTACTTAAGTTTCGAACAAAAGCGCTTCATGATTTGAAATAAAAATACTTAAAAAAAACAGAACCATAATTAGCGCTACCTGAAGGTGAAAACACCTATATAATATATATTTAATCGTAAACGTACACATATTAGATACAATCCAAAATGAACAAGTTGATAGGATTTAATTCTTTATAATTTTTCATAAATTGTGTGGAAGCTTTTGCAAAACGTTGTTTCCTTCATTCACAACAAAAGTTGACTCTGATTGAGTATTTTCGAGAAATGTTGCATTCATTCATTCATCCATCCATCCATCCATCCATCCATCCATCCATTCATCCATCCATCCATCCATCCATCCATCCATCCATCTATCCATCGATCCAATCCCATCCCATCCAATTCATCCATCCATCCATCCATCCATCCACCCATCCATCCATCCATCCACATCCATCCATCCATCCATCCATCCATCCATCCATCCATCCACCCATCCATCCATCCATTCATTCATTTAATCATTCATTCGCAAGGGAGATTTGAACACAAACTTGTATATATGAGCATATTTAAATATTCAAGAAGAAAAAGTTAGTTCATGCATGAAGTAGCATTTGAATAATATATACACTTATACAATGGGTTCAAGTCAAACCCAATATTATTGACAAAGTAGCATCAATTGTAAAACCATATAATATAAACATAATCATCTAACGCAATATATGCACAAATGCCAATGTTTCAGTATTATTTATCATTCATTATTGTATACATTGAATGTAACTTGAATATAACGAAAACTGTGCTTGCATAACAGCAATTGATTACAGTCTTCATTCTGTATGTAATTGCTCCCGACAACAAAATCTCTGAAAATAGTCGAATCATTTTAGCTAAGTCGGATCCGATATGTTGACCGAATACCATGTTAAGACCACAATAAAAACGTTCGCGTACTGCTGCTGCGTATGGACAAGCAAAAGCAATATGCTCGGTTTTGTCAATGAACACGCGTTTGCAAATTAAACACACAGTAAAGAGGGCTTAAGTAGAGTAAAGAGTAAAGCACGCAAGTTTTAAGTCCGAGCGATGATTTGCGGACTGTCACACAACACATGGCTCAATTTGTTTATGGAGATTTTTGAACGTCTTTCGTGCCATAGAGTTTGTTCTGTCTGTTTTACAGGTTTATGGATAGAGCTATTCCACCTCGTCTTCGAACGTGCTACATTATGCAAAATGAAATCGTTAAGGCTGTCTTGTACGCGTTAATTGCTTACCAAAGCGCATGTGTCAGGTATAAACCCAATCATTGAATTACTTGTTCGACGAATAAGAAATGTTATATATTTCCTTTTATGTCGCGTAAAACAATCGGAAGGCAACGCCATTATCTTTTGCAGAAAAGATAATTTGCGGATCTCGACTAAGCTTATGAGACGATATAGTCCCACAAATGACTCACACATGTCAGAACAAGTGTATTTATTAAGGCCTTTAATCATTTTAACAACATAATGTTGAGTTCTTTTGATAATATCGAGATCCGATGACTTGAGGTTATTCCAAATTTTCGCTTCCCTACAAAATAGTTGGAATAATATTTTTTGTATATATGTTTGTGGCAGTTAAGACCCTCGCCATGTAGTCTTTAACCTTTCATAGCATGAAATGAGTTTTTGCCCATTTTGCACCGTAAATACATGATGTAGACCACATCCCATATTTGGAGTTAACTATTATCCCTAAATGAGTGGACGATTCGATGTTACTAATCGACTGTCCGGCAAATGTTACGAAAAATGGAACTGACAACGTTTTGTGGTGAACGACGAGCAACAAGATGTTGTAGCATTGATTTCATATATGTGAAGAACTGCGTAGTCTTGTTCGATATCAAGCATATGCTTGAAGACCGGAGGACGTCAAAGCAACCAGTGTAATGTCATTTGCGAGTGAAAGATTCCCTGCAGCAATTGAACAAACTTTGGCGCCATAGCCGGATTTTTTAATCGATTAACCAAGTCGTTAATATGCACAAAATAATAGAAACCTGATAGAACGCCCCCCCCCCCACATTAGCGGATAAAACTACGTACATTTAAAGAGTTAGTTTAAAGTTTAAACATATTTATTTTACAACGATTGTGAAACAAGTTATTACAACATTATATTAATCACTCTCGTTGGCCCGATTTTACGCGAGAGTGTGGTCTTGTGTTGTGTGGGAAACCGGAGAACCCGGAGAAAACCAACTTGTCCGGCTTGGTAACCACAAACCAAACTTACATGCGCCCGAGCCGGGAATCGAACCCAGGTCGCCTAGGTGAGAAGCGAGTGCACTAACCACTGCGCTAACCGGACAGCCAGAGTTTATAGAGTTGGACGTTGAACCAGACCACCTCACGTATGTTGTAAGGTTGTGGTAACCATTAAGTAGCGTTTTCGATAGCTTTGAATTTAAGATCTGAGTCGGGTCAGACAACATCAAAGGTGCCTTTCATATCTAACTGAGCTACATAAACATTGCTTCCTCTATTGAGATTATGCGTACTTACTTCCTGAAGATTAAAGACTGCAGATTTTGCTCGTTTAAATCTTTTAAATGAATCATCGCTTGGATAGCGCGGACGACCATTTCCATCCATTGTATACTTTCGTGTTGAGCAGTTAAATACAAATGTTTTATTTTATCAGTCCAGTAAGTTTTTAGTTTGTGTATCGGGTGTTTTGTTGGTTGATAATTGTCACATGTTGCTACTAGTACTGATACAATGGTCTTATTTAATATATTAATGTCTGGGAGTATATATAAATAACTTCTCATTTATAAACGCTTATTCTAACGTTGTTTGATAAATGCAAATGTCGTCAGGTGTAAGTCTATCTCAAGTGACATGAGTTCGCAAATAATTTGTATCGATATCGTGAACGGAATTTCGACTTTGAGTATTTGCCGTAAGGGTCATGACAAATGGCAAGCGATCAGACGTTCGTATTTTACTCTTGCCAATGACTTCATACGACGTGACCCGTATATATAAATCCGAGGTAACCATCATATGATCTACCATTGTTCGGTTAGTGACATAGATATAGTGAAGGTTAACAGGTATAAGGTTATAGCTTACTAGGATTCTGGTTAATGCCACAGATTTTAGGCTATAGTCGTATATTTTTGCATTAAAATCAACTGCAACTATAACATGGCCCTGGGCAAACGTCGTCTACGCAAAACACCCGGCGCGATGGTTTGGACGAGCGGCTATGGTAGCTGCTTTATCTCACACCTCAGTTAAAAAATATAAGGTAAATTTGATTTTTTTCGTTGGAACTCGTTTGTGCGTAGTGAAAATAAATGCGTATAGATTTGCAATTTCATGATTGACATGGATATGCGCGAAGTGATTTAGATTATGTTAATAGTCGAATCAGTCTTGAAATAGTTATAGTGCAGTATTATTTCTTTAATGGTGCTTGAAACCATTTTTATGGTGTCATTTGAAGCGAGAAATAATTATTTAGGATTCTAAATATTGTCACAAGACAAGGTTTCCATGATGCTTACAAACGACGGTCTTTAACAAGGGAGAAAACGAGAAAACCTTATTTTAGCACAAATAACCAAGTCAATTATAATCCTAATCCTTGGGTCATTGAGGCGGTAGACTGGTTGCGTGAAGGTAGAGATTGACCGACTCACCACAATGGCCACATCAATGAGCATTACTGTCTTAATAACATCAGCTCAAATACAATTACAATAAGCTAGTCATTTATTGTATCTAAACTGTGTGGATGATAAAAAACATTTGGCCATAAGTTAATTATTTCCGTTTTCTCAGGTTATAATATGTTGTAGTTGTTGTTGTTGTTGTTTCTCCACTATATATTAAATAACGAGGTTTTATGTTTTTCTTCCTATATGTGTCTTAAATAATTGCTCTGAGCCTCATTGTTTTAGTATTAATATAATACTTTATACTATCGTTATTAGCATGTGTGTCTAATATATGTTGGGACTGTTCATGTCATCTTAACAGTTCATTTTATTTCCCTAGCCATTACATCTGTTATATTTCTTTATGAAAACAATATAGTCGTGAAATAACCTTTGTGAGCTTATGTTATCTGTATAATACTTTGCCGACTTTGAATAACACTTATGTGATCTTATCTTTTGTCATGAACAAAATATGCATATTAATGCCCTCATCACATTTGGCCACGTTCCCACTACGTCCTCAAAAATCTGACAGGACGCAAGTCATAAGAACGTAATGAGGAAGTTATAAGCACTTGGAAAGCGCGTGGTGCAATCTTCCTGGTCGTAGAAAGAACGTACAAAGAACGCGTTCAACATGATGTGTGCGTATTTAGAACGCATTGGACGTGGTGCGCGCGTGAAGATGCGCGCAGTAAGAACGTGTTTTGAACGTGTGAGACGCAGTGAATGCCTGGCAGGGACGCAATAAGGCCGTAGTATAAATTTGAGTAAATCTTTTTTTAAGAATTTGACCGCGTCCACGCTATGTTCGTCGAAATTGCCAGGACGTAGTGCGGTCTTCATGGTATTCGTCTAGTGTGATGGGGGTAGAAGGGCAATCGTCTTTAATCCGGAGTCTTTGGTGAAGTTAAAGTTTCTTTAAGAAGTATTTTTAATGTTTTATCAGTGCTAGAACATTTCTTAAATCTTACATTAAATAATTATGTGATGATTATATTTCAACCCTCTGTTGAAATTACTCTAGAAATGTTGTTTGATTAATAAGTGCACACGAACTCACTTTTAAACGTAAAACTGAAACACTTATTGCAACAATTCATCTAAAATAGAATAAATTAACAGTTTCTGATGTTGATTTATATTTTACGGGACTTGGATACTATGATAACTGGACCAAAATATTTTAAAATCCTAACCAAACGTGAAAAAATATATTTTGTTTTAAAGTTTATCAAAATATTTAAATTGACTCTAGAATAAAATTGGAAAATTGAGTATGTTATCGTGATAAACTAAATAAGCATTGATGGTCGGTGTAATAGGTAAATTTTAGGTTGTTTTGTTTCACTGCAAGAAATTGGTGTCTTCATCAAATACCTTGTCACAAAAACACGAAAATAGAGCATGAGAATATAGCATATACATTATACATACTGGATGAAAAAACAAAATTGAATAAGCATACATTGTATATTTCCAAATACTTCTAAACACTAGTATGTGTTACATATAGATAAATGCAAACGGCACCTTACAGATTCATAATATATATACTAATGAAAATGCATATTAAGTACTAAGTAAACCTGATCTTAAGCTATGCCTTAGCGCTATCCGGAATTAATTTAACAATGCCAAGGCAAGGGAGAGAACCACAAAATACCATGTTATTGTCGTGCAGGATTTCACATACATGTTTTGTGTTCACTCGTTTTATGAACCATTAGACATTTCTATATTTTAAGTTTGATATAAATAGTTTAAATAAATAAGATAATTATGCTTTCACTGTTTTCTTATAATCTTTTAATGATTTTTTATGAAGCATAGGAAAATGAAAAGCTTATAATACTGCATGTTATATCATTTTCATTTTTTATGTATTTACTAAGATATTAATAGTTTAAATAAGAAAATCGAAGTTGAAATATCCTATACATATTAATTCAGGCGGACAACGTCGGATTCATTCCGCAATCACCTACGTAGGCTGAATATAACCTGCCTCTTAAACTGAAGCTGATGTCCAAAACAAACATCTGTGTGCGATATCCATGATTTTCAAACAACCAGTATCCAACGGCTACTACAGTTAAATACAGCAAGGGTATGCGATGGCGATTATGGACAATAAACACATATACGGTTTTTAGGTAGCCCTGCAGTGTGTACCTGGCTAACTGATAAAATCTTGACTAACAATAAGAACCTCCTAAGGACATGGGCAATGGAGCAGACGGCAATCAGTCTGCGACAAATTGGACTGACCGTTTCCTTACAACATCGTCGGCGCTAACCCCGCTGGTGTAACGACCATTTAGTTAAAAGGATGAAATGGCGTGCACGAAGGGGTTTAAATATATAAAGGGTCTACAACAATGTATGTGCACATAATGCGGTTCACTCATTTGGGATGGATGGCCCCCGGTATGTGTGTGTGATAGTGAAGAGTAAACTGTTACTACTCTTAAAGGAGCAATTAAAAGCTGCATAGTTCTTTTATAAAAAAACATAAACTAACCCGTGAACATGTTATATATTTCCTTCTTTGTAAATATTGTCGAAATTTTCCGAAACGTGTCAAGATTTTCGTGGCTAAGCCTTTTCAATGAAGCTTCCAATCCCTATGGTCTTGGTGGTTATATATTGTGTCAAGATGTCCGTGACTTAAGGTTAAGCAGTCAACACAAATCATTACGGTCAAAGCAATATGTACAGCTGATGATTTCACGAGCCCGAACTTCTATCCGTCTGTCCTCGTCTCTGCAAACCTAGATCGATGCCGATGTTCTGAGCGTCTCAGAACCTCTGCGGCGCAATGTTGTACCGGTTATATCCTTTCAATGTCCAAAGTGACTCTGAACCACAAAGACGTGAATACTAACTGTCTGTTCGATGACCAAATGAATCGCAACGCTTTTCTGCTCTGTCGCTGTGAGTTCGCTCTAACTAGATTCTCTAAGGATTAGAACAGCCAATGCAACATATAAACCGTAGCAATAGCTTATAACATAATTTCAGTACTATAACGATTCCTGCTTAACAAACTGACAAGCTCTCCTGAAACTGGATTCTCGGTGAGCTATATAAGGGTGGTGAAATTCTAATTGTTCTACTAAACAATTTTACATACTACCGTATACAGTATATTTATATCAATTCTGATTGCCAAATCAACTAACATTTATACACAAAAGATGCTGCTTGCATTTCAAACTACACTTATATCGGCAATGAATAAAAAATAAACAAATGCTATCGATCATAACTAATCTTACAACAACAAATACATATTTATAACAACGTTTCTATACACGTCACAAATAGAAAGTAAAGGTAACATGAAATGAATCAACCATGAACGTCAACCAAAAAGACCTGCATCTTCTGTAAACTTTACATCAACTTGAATGTTTTTAATATACTCTAGCCAATGACAACCATAAACGGTCTTCCAAAATGCAAATGTGGTTGGGGATGATTAAAAAACAACAACAACATTTTTTATAAAGATTTTAAAATCAATGTTTTTCAGGAATAATATATATATATATATATATATATATATATATATATATATATATATATATATATATATATATATATCTTGCGAAATGTTTTGGGGTAAAAAGAAGTTGACCAAATTTTGCAGTTTTCGAAACATTTCTTGACTTATCTCGTCAGCAGTTTTCCTCCATCTCTGTATCTTCAGCTAGTTCTTCAGCAGTTTGCACTAACCTCCAATCATATACAACTAGAATAAATACTGATAATAATAATCATGGGACATTAAATTGAACTTGCATATAGCTTGGTGAAGTAATTCATTACAACACGATATTTCATCAACTGCTTTCCATTCGGTGGTAGATATTTTAAATCTAAAATTCATTAAAAAATAACGGCAACAGTGGCATTTTTGCAGCTTTCAATACTTATTATGTTAATCTTCAATAATCGAAGAGCACTTAAATGTTCTTTCGGCAACAACAATGCCCAACCCGATTATGTTATTACAGTTTATTTAAATTATGTATTTTAATTGCATGACACACGAGTGAATGTATATGTATTAATTTGAGACCGTCCTTAAGGAAAACCTATCGTGACATATAAACCTCATTTTATATACATACGCCAAATTTCTGAGACGTCCTACTACCAGAACCGCTTCTATCCAAGTTGATATATCATAATTAAGTTACCAGCAACTGTATGTACGTATAACTGTTGCTTTTGATTGGAAATATATTCCCCATGATTAAATTGGTATAATTCTAACAGAAACTATAAAACCTGCTTGGCATTACTTACTGCTTGTTAGACCAACGGACTCATTAAAATTACTTTTGCCGGTCAGGTTTGATTCAATTCTATCAGTCATTTCGATCTACTTAATTTTTACCGGACAACTCGTAACGTTTGTGTACATAAATATAAAAGAATGACTGTGTGGACGTCCATCGTGTACACCAGTTAAATAACCGCCCGATAACAACCTGATATTTAGGTCGTGACGTAAACAGCAAGAACACCACACGCGATGAGCTATTAATATGTCTATTATTGTGTCGTTTTCGCGACACGTAGAAAAGACGTTTAAAATCATAAATGATGTTGCTTTTTCAATGATTTTTGTCGAAACATAGAGTTTTAACAGTACAAAATATATTTAATTCAAACTAAGAAGGGAAAGTAACAACTTTAAGAAATACTTTTAATATCAAATGTAGATACTTCCCTTCAAAACTGTAAATTTCATTTTTGAAACAACAGATAATATCAAAAATGAAAATTTAATAATAAAAAGATTGCAATTGTGTATACGGCCCGTCCAACTGAGGACTAAATGATAAGTGAAAAATAAAATTAAGTGCGTATATTATATTACTATCATAGAGTCTTTGATTATATGTGATTAAATCCCGAAAGCCACAGGATGCTTTATTTAACAGAAATGTTTGGGAAATACCAAGAAAAATCCTAACTCGACCACTGACTCACTATTACTTAATGAGGTAGATACGTAGACGGATCATAGCGCCTTGTAAACAGTACATGGTAGTTGCCTTTCTCGTCCAAAAAGCAACCTCCGTGCTTTTTAATAAAGAAATAGAGAAATACTGAACATTTTCAAATGAAATTGCACATAAAGTAAATTAACCTCCTGTTTCTAAAGTAAATATGATAAAAGCGTTTTCGAATGAAAGATTATTAATGTTGTATAGTGAAATATCGCCAACTGAATCCGACAATAGTGTCTAATTACCTCCATATTCTTCAGTTGAGTATGATTTAGCATTAACTTGAAATATTTCATGAAAATAACAGTATGATTATTTTGAACCAAAATGATTAAAAACAAACATTTCATACAAAGGAAAAATGGATATCATTAATTTATAAGCTACATATCATTTCTAACATTAAGTACTGGTTAAACCGCAACTAACGTCTTTTTCATTTAGTATCGGAAGTGGAGTAAATATAGTTTATATCCTTTAAATAGTTGATACCCGTCTAATGGTGCTCAACACCGAGCACGTCAAAGAAATAAGAGGTATATTTGCACAGAGCTAGGGTATCCCATCCGGATCTCTGTGCCTTCAAGTCTTCCAAAGTCATCTTATGTGACTGTTTCGACTACAACTACTACTACAACTTCAAGTACTACAGCAACTACTATTACAACAACTACTACTACTACTACTACTACTACTACTACTACTACTACTACTACTACTACTACTACTACTACTACTACTACTACTACTACTACTACTACTACTCCTACTACTACTACTACTATTACTACTACTACTACTACTACTACTACTACTACTACTACTACTACTACTACTACTACTACTACTACTACTACTACTACTACTACTACTACTACTACTACTACTACTACTACTACTACAACAACTACTACTACTACTACTACTACTACTACCAATACCACTACCACTACCACTACCACTACTACTACTACTACTACTACTACAACAACTACTACTACTACTACTACTACTACTATTACTACTACTACTACTACTACTAACTACTACTACTACTACTACCACTACCACTACCACTACCACTACTACTACTACTACTACTACTACTACTACTACTACTACTACTACAACAACAACAACTACTACTACTTCTACTACTACTACTACTACTACTACTACTACTACTACTACTACCACTACCACTACCACTACCACTACTACTACTACTACTACCACTACTACCACTACTACCACTACTACTACTACTACAACTACTACTACTACTACTACTACTACTACTACTACTACTACTACTACTACTACTACTACTACTACTACAACAACTACTACCACTACCACTACCACTACCACTACCACTACCACTACCACCACCACCACCACCACCACCACCACCACTATCACTACTACTACTACTACTACTACTACTACTACTACTACTACTACTACTACTACTACTACTACTACTACTACTACTACTACTACTACTACTACTACTACTACTACTACTACTACTACTACTACTACTACTACTACTACTACTACTACTACTACTACTACTACTACTACTACTACTACTACTACTACTACTACTACTACTACTACTACTACTACTACTACTACTACTACTACTACTACTACTACTACTACTACTACTACTACTACTACTACTACTAGTACTACTACTACTACTACTACTACTACTACTACCACTACCACTACCACTACCACTACCACTACCACTACCACTACCACCACTACCACTACCACTACCACTACCACTACCACTACCACTACTACCACTACTACCACTACTACCACTCTACTACCACTACCACTACCACTACCACTACCACTACCTCTACTACTACTACTACTACTACTACTACTACTACTACTACTACTACTACCACTACCACTACCACTACCACTACCACTACCTTTACCACTACCACTACCACTACTACTACTACTACCACTACCACTACCACTACCACTACTACCACTACTACCACTACTACCACTACCACTACCACTACCACTACCACTACCACTACCACTACTACTACTACTACTACTACTACTACTACTACTACTGAAGTTCTTAAGAAATAATTTTATGTTGAGACTTTTTATTTCAAACGCAAAAACCGATAAGTATCGAGTATTCAATGGTTTGCTAATGTCCGGAACGACTTGGACAATCCCGTCAAACGTCTGTTCAAGGTGCGAAATAACGTCTTTTTCATCTAGTACTGGGTGTGGAGTAAATATGGTTCATATCCTTTAAACATTATATTAAAGGGTATAAGCTTATGGAAAAGATATCGCTTTATTTGAAATGTCACTTAATCTTTCTAGAAGATTAAAAATAGTAATAAATAGTATTAAAACTAATAAATAGTATTAAAAAAGCCAGTGGTTGCCATACCAATGTAACACTGCTGGACAGACCGTCGACTTCAGTCGGTGAAATTTAAATATGCTTCATTTTGTAGAATATATTCTTTGACTACTTTATGCACAAATTGAAACTGGTCCTGACTTTTTTGTGTTATTTTATTTGATCTCACTGTCTTTTGAAGAATACGACAATGGCTTTTTTTCACGAACATTACACATATCTTTTTAATTGTCGTGTTTCAAACACAAAACAAACACTATTATATAAAAGCTCTTTTGCTGAATGGAAGTAGTTAGAAGTAACTTATACATTACAATGTGTGATGTTTACTTACACCGTTACCCGTGCTGTAGAAGTATATATACGCACCACAGAGGGAATAATCTGTTCCCTATAGTTCCTCATCTCATTGATAACCTGAGTGATATCAACGTCTTGTTTTTATCTTCATTCACTCCAACACAGAGGATGCAACAAAGAAAAGGCCATTTCTATCAGATCCGTTACTGAAGGTGTTACAAAACAAGGATAACTCATCTATTATACAATCATGTTAGTATGTGTCTTTTACATACTTCAATCCCCCCCCCCCAGAACGCTAACCCAGCATAGACCAATATTAATATGAAGAAACTTTAGACACAAGACCAGTAGTCGAAAGTTTAACAAACACCCCGCTCAATGGCATAGGATTAACCAATGACATAGAAAACCTTAACATAAAAATTACAAACTAAAATCATTGAGCAACAACACAAAACTCCACAAACAAAACACTACATATATTAAACTAGGGCTGTTTATCAAGGATTGCTAGATACCCTCTTGGAACGGTCAGTTAAATGTAAATTGACTGGGGGGGGGGGTGGACTAGATTGTGTGCCCAACCTCACTCTAATCCCTAAAATGCCGAATACGTAAAAAAAAAAAACGTAACTGATCAATCTTATCAATTTATGCATTTACTTGAGAAACTAATGAATGAGTCAAATAATAATAAAACTGATAAACCCCAAGTACTTCTATGATTAGAGGTCCAAACCTTAGGCTCAGACGAAAGAATATAATTCAGAGTATTTATTGCAAATAAATTTTCAAATATATGATGCTGTATTGTTTGAAACAATACCAATCCCACACACTCTCCCTAAGCAAATAAAAAGTTTAAAACTGATCATAGAGTTTCAGAAGATATTTCTGGCAGTTCCGATCCTAAATTCATCATCTTAACAACAATCAAGTACGCGTCTTTTTTCAACGCACAACATCTCAATGATTGCTTGGACAACAAAAATCTGGTTGCTTCTGCCTGCTTCATTCGTGACGTGCAACCATGATACATCGTTATAACGAAATAATATGTGTATTGTTTCAAAGAACGCTAAGAAAACACAAACCAAACCGCAACTCCGACAATACTTGTTAGGAAATATGCAAGCTTTCGCTCCTACATTCATACTATATGAACACCAGACACTGCGATTTTTCTTTTTTAGAATGATTAAAATCAGTTAAAAAATGTCATAAGCATAATGTTTATTTGTCTATCATTGGATCCGATAAACTTCTTTTAAGAAAATATCGCTACAAAATGGGATAATTTTTATTTCTTTTTTATTTTGTTATGACTTGAAAATTTCAGGTTTTTCTGATAGGAGTAAACGGTCTTGGATGGATCCAGCAAAGCATATAATGTAGTGTTTTTAGGTATTTATTGCAAACACTTCTTACATCATATACTAAATGACAAAAGGACGATTATTTTGTTAAGTTTAAACAATTGTTTGGTTTGTTTCAAATCCAATAATGATGAATTAGCAATTTATTTTACGCATTTAAACCAACTTAATTAAGATATAAACTTTCAACACTAAAATAATTATGAAGAATACATATTCTAAAGGGAAGTTTTCAATTGCAATCGTGACATTACTAATCGGTAAAAAAATACAATTTCTGATTAACCGCGTTCAAGATTTCCTGTTCATTAGGAAAACCATGTCAATAACAAAATAAATATTTAAAGAGCTTCCCTATAAACAATGAGTTTCAACTTGTTACGTGTCAAACTTTATAGTAAAGAAGTGAAGGGCAATCACACATGCAATGAGCGAGAACAGGGTTGTTTCCTGATTTGTGTTGCCAGTACTGTATTGCATCAAGGAGGTATCTAACAACAAGGAGAAGAGGGCAGCTCTGAGTCACCAGGCCATCCTTCAAACTGTATTTGTAAAAGTTTCTAGGTCTGAAACAAATACATATTTTACTTATTTTGTTCCCGTTTCTTCTTTATTACCATATTTTCCTTTAGCTTCCTCCACATTTCACGTTTTTATTTGTGTTTAAATCTTTGTGTTTTATGGTGCTAATTTAAGTTAGTTGTTTAAATGTTGTTATTGCGCCTGCTGTTTCTGCTGCTGATGATGACGATGAAGATGAAGATGTAGACGACGGTGACGATGATGATGATGATGATGATGATGATGATGAAGGAAAAAAAAATCATCATCACCTTTTCAAAGCGATTTAAATCAAACCTTATATTCCTCAATCCTCTTAAGCATTCTGCGCTTGTCTTGGTAATCGTCATGTTTTAATATTTTTCCAGTTCCTCATGTACAGGCCAGTATATCTCGTCTTCCTAAATCCGACAGTGCATGATTGAAATCGAAATAAGTAAGGGTATCTACGTTATGATGCGAACGAACCAATTTTCCAATACTGTGATATCATTTAGTGAGACTAAATCAAAAGCCAAAAAGTTTGCCAAACGGATAAAATAACAAAACGCAAGTAGTTTCCGTCACAGAGACGACGTTTTCGTTTCCTACATCCTCTTTTCAGACAACATTTTAGAACTTACATTTCGCAAGAGTTTTCAACATAATCAATTTTATAAAGAGATGTTGGATAAATAAATAAATTGCATGCTCTCTTTCAAATCCTAAAATTGATGTATATGTATGTATGAAAATTTGTTAAAAAAATGAATATCTGTTTAAATAAATCAAATCGTCCTTACTTTCACATCGTTTCCGTTTCTTCATCGTTTCAACAGAATCAAAGGACTGACATATCATTACTTATTATAAGAAAATCAACGCTTATTAGGGAAGTCCGATATTTATGAGAGCCAGAACAAGTTTTATCTTCGCTCCTAAAAGAAAGTGGAACTTTGTAATTGTAAATCGACCACACCTTAATCTTACTCCTGTTGTTCATCATGACGATTGTATGGACATTGTGTTCCACCACCAACCACCAGAAGTCTGTGTTGGTCTTTCTAGCGGTGTCTTTGTGACGATTAACGCTCCCCTCTTCGTGTAGTTCTGAAATAATACCTCAATAATTAAACACCGTCCGTTGAAAGTAAAATGTAATATTACACATAGGATACCATATTTTCATATCCGTCGAAAACTTTTGAAAATTACCCACATGTTAAAAAGAACAAGAATTCCTAAAATGCAACAAAACGCGTCCATATATGTGATTCAAGGGTATTTGAACCGTTGGTTTGAACCATGTCGACCCTCGGCCTTCTCAGTGTATTCACACAGCCCACAGGATCCACATACCCCATCGTTGAGGCTTGCTATATCAGGACATTCAGAGCAATAAATGTCCCCGTCCGACACACACCGGCGCTAAAAATGATCAAATAAATGTTATTTATGTCCCTTAGATGCTGCATATATCAAATGTGTAACAATTAGACTTTACTAGTTAACCTTTATATCTTTTAACCACTTCAATATTTAGAGGACGATGATAGAACGCCTTCTGACGTCCTGAATCACGTCGAGTTCGGTTTGTAAATACGTATCCTCTGACACCGCGCAGCTATCAAGACGGATGCATGTTTATACCAACCAGAACAGTTTCAAGCATTTAAAGACACACGAAACAAATATCATTATGAGATAGATTGTGAAAAGCGGTTAACGATAAGTGAAAAAGTCTCAAATGCCAAAGGTGATTATAGAACACTTTATCGTTTAGTTTCAGAATTGACAGGCACGAAAACTGGAAATCCAATGACGGTTAGTACTAGTGGTTGTGATATTGCGGATAATTTTGCGGACCATTTTATGAATCAAATCGCGAAGATTCAACAGACACTCGAGAATTTTTCCTTTTAAACCACAGCTGAAAAATGTCCCGTGTATCGACCAGATTCAAGACCTAAACGAGTCGGAGGTTAAAGTACTTATCAGTGAACTAAACACCAAATTGTGTGAATTGGACGAATTGCCTACCAACATATTAAAGTCTTATTTAAACGATTTCATCACGAAACTAGTCAACATTCCTTTACAGCAAGGAGTATTTCCATCTAGATGGAAACAAGCTATTGTTAGGACACTTTTAAAGAAGGTTGGTCTTGAACTTGAATTTAATAATTATAGACCAGTGAATAACTTATCATTTCTTTTCAAGTTGATTGAAAAGGCTGTTTTGACCAGACTTAATAGTCATGTGGAAAACCACGATCTTCTTCCTAAGAACCAGTCAGCCTAAAAACGTTTTCACTCCTGCGAGACGGCTTTACTTAAACTTGTAATTGACCTGCTGGATGGCATGGAGAATCAAGAGGTAACAGCACTTATTGCTATCGATCTTAGTGCTGACTTCGATACCGTGGACAATGACATTCTACTTGATGTATATCACAGTCAGTACGGAGTCACCGTTTTAGCTCTGAGATGGGTCGATTCATACCTACGACCTTGTAGCTGCCGTGTGTGACTCAGCACCACCAACACCACAATACTGTCATCTCCGCGTATATTGGAATGCAGTGTGCCACATCAATATCCGTATTCCACCATCAGTATCGGTCTTTGGGTTCGTAGATGACCACACTACAAACAAACGTTTTCGGCCAACTTCTGTTACCAATGAACTAACTGCGATCAAAGAACTTGAACAACGTACAGTGAAAATAAATAGTTGGATGAATGGAAACAAACTAAAAATGAACACCTCAAAAACTGAATTTATAATGTTTGGCAGTAGAGCACAGTTAAATAAATGTTGTACTAACGAAATAGACATAGCCGGTGCAACACTTCAGTCAATCGGTGTTATAAGGTACTTAGGTGCTTACTTGGACGAAACTCTAAATCTTGAAGAGCATGTTAAAACCAAATGCAGAACCGCAATGCTAAACTATCTCAGAATTAAGGGTATCTGTACATTTCTTACTGTAGATGCTACAAAAATCCTTGTACTATCATTAGTCATTACGCAGTTAGATTACAGTAATGCTATACTGTTTGACATGGCAGAATGTGATATATACAAAATGCAACGTCTTCGAAAAATGTGTGCACAACTTGTCTCAAATCGTGGCAAATTCGAAAGTTCAAACCAAGCTCTATATGAATTACATTGGTTACCTATCAAGGCCAAAATTAATTTTAAATTGCTATTTTTCCTGTACCAGTGTTCTGTTAATGATGCATCTGCCTACCTCACGGATCTTTTATCTAAACACATCCAAAAGAGATCAGGGTTAAGGACTTCCGATTCAACAGAGTTACAGTTTGAGATACCTTTCAACAAAAGAAACCCCTTGAATGACAGAGGTCTTAGTACAGTTGACTCTAAGCTCTGGAAAAAACTGCCTTTAATCATAAGACAGTCTGCCTCTTTAGACAATTTTAAGAAAAGCCTGAAAACGCACTTTTGGAGACTTTTATGCGCTGTTTTAGACATAGAGGTCCAGTAACAGTTAATACACTCTATAAGAGACTTTTCGACATTGTTTTCAGTATACATAGCTGAGATATGTGTTGATTTTATTGGTTTTATTGTCGTTTTCTGCATATGCTCTTAAATTCTCTGTTTTCAAGTATTTTTTTCTCCTTTTTTGTGTTCTGATCAATGTTTTATGTCTATCATTTTACATGTATTATACTGATGTACAACGCCATTGAATGTGATTTTGTACAAATATAAAGGTACGGTATTGTTCGGGATAACGAAGAACAAGTTTCGATAAATGTAGAGATGTAAATATTATGAAATATTTAAAGATTAGTTTTACAGACGAAGTACAGAAACAAGATAATAGCCAAAAGTTAAACATTTTGTTTAATAAACTATGCGATAGTAAGCTTAGTTTATTTTCCGTTATCGAATACAACAGTCGTTAATTTTATTTGAGAACAGAATAAGTAGGTAAAAGGTATTTAAAGAAATGGAACTTGATTGGATGTTTTAAATATCAAACTATCTATTTGATTTTCCTACGAAAGTGTGAACAAATAATTGTGTAAACGTCAATATACCACCCTCCACAGATCCACCTCCGTAGAACACGCGCACAATATTGTCCGCCACCTCCACCACTATAGTCCCAATACAAATCGACCTTAAAACTACTTGCGTTATAAAACATCCTCTTATGAAATATATGCATCTTATAATGATTGTTTACGATTAATGTTATGTTTTGTAGCTTTTTTCAATATTTGACGATTGACCTCTTTCGCTTTGAACTATAACTTCTTTACAATGTTTGTCCATTATAAAATTAAGTACCTGAATGCCACGTGTTTTAAATGTAAATCGCTGAAGAAAAGATATTTGCTAAAACAATCATAGTCATATCAAAACAGAGTGCTAAATGAATTTTACAAAATTAATGAAAAATAAATTAGCGGCATAACAGCGTATATTCACAAATCTTTCCCCGAACATAGATGTAATCAACTCCTAACTTTGGGCATCATAACTCCACTCCAGAATTCATCCCATATATTCTTTTATGAATCCAATAAATTAACCTTTTACATCTGCGACGTCCCAAACTTACCATACAGGAAATGTCAATTGATATTCCATAGATAGTAACACAATTATGGCTGAGGCATAATATTCAGTGGCGGAAAAACATGATTTTTACATATACCTAGCCCAAGATACATAGTAACGGAATAATATAGAATAAAAGTATTTATTAAGCATATTTAGATATACCATTATAGAAATATTATATACATTAAATACAAACTTTTGACGTTATGAGCGAAAAAGTCCTGTGGAGGAAGTCACGTCATCACGAAAAATTAGATTGATCTATTAGTAAACTTGTTTGTGATGCGTATGAGTATTATAATTGAATTGGTGAGGCTTTTCAAAGACATTTCAGAATAACCACTACTGGTTGCTTCCTAGGCACACCACTTTGCAAAGAAATGTAAATATCACTTTTCCCTCCACATGATGCATATTCGCTGACGGCGTCACGCTTACCTAAATAGTCACTCTTATTCAGAATTAAAGGTAACCACCAACATTGTTGAATAATATCATTGTTCTAATTAGATATAGGCTACGTCTACTCGGCATTATATAAAATAAAAAGTGGCTAATTTTTGTAGCACTTGTAAACCGATTGCCTTTTCAGAACCGCTGCCAAATCAGAACCATTGAGACACAGTTGTCGACAATGCTTCTTAATTCTGGACTGTTCTCTGTAAACCATATTTATTTATATGCTATAAAATGTACGCTAATTTTTAAAGTACTTTCGTAGCTACGTTTCGCTCATTACACATTTTATTTAAGAAACCAAATAGGGTTTAGTTAATAACAATGTGTACTTATAACTGTTGTAAAATAGTAAACTGATTTCCGATTTAAACACTTTAAAGCATAAAAAAATGGATACGAACTATACGCGAACTCTCTAAGACATAATGTGTCACAACAGTCAAAGATGCATCTGTACTTGAAAGGTACTTATTGTGTAGTGTGAACACTTATATTTCTCGCTTTGCGAACACGGAAAGACTTTATGTACAAACACTCGGAAAAGGCGCATTTTATGACAACGAAAATCAAACCTCAACAAATACAATATGGGAAAATGACTCCCTTTTAGCTTTAGCTTCATTCACCACTGTTTGCAAATATCATACATACGCACACCTACTTCAAATGTTCATATAGTAATCGAGTATGTAATAACTATAAAAATACACATAGAAGTGGTACTCTATTTAAACAACATTAACATTCCCAATATCCACGTATAAATAAAACAAAACAACCCCATGGTTGCCATATTAATGTTCCATTGATTGATAGCCCGTCGACCTCAATTGGTGAAATTGGAGTATGTTTCATTGAGTAGAATGTATTCCTTGACTACTTCATGCACAAACTGAAACTGGTCCTGGAAGACAAATTGTGTTATTTTTGATAATATGTCTCACTGTCTTTTGAAGTCTAAAACACTGACTTTTTCACGAAGACATGTTTAATTTGTTTACTTATTGTGTTTAAGTTTGAGGCGAATTCGAAAGCACAGCATGAAACGAACATTTTGTTTATAAAATAGCTTTATGTTGAATGGAAGTAATTTAATTATTATATTGCCAGGCTTGATGTTTAATAGCATCGTTAGGCGTACTGTATAAAGGTATATACACACCACAGAGGGAATAATCTGTTCCCTGTAGTTCCTCATCTCTTTGATGACCTGGGTAATAGCAACGTCTTGTTCAATCTTCAGCCTTTCCAAGACTGCTGACGCAACACAGAACAAGCCGCTTCTGTCTGCTCCGTTCCTGAGAGTCAAAAGTAGGGATTAATCATCTATACAACAGACAAGTAAGGGTTTTTGATCTCCAAGAACGCTGACACAACATTACCGGTTCTGTCTGCTTCGTCCGTAGTGTGTCAAAACGATTAATCATCGAAATAATGAACAAGAATGTGTCTTTTCTCAACGACCGCTAAGAAAACAAAAAGCAAACCGCACCTCTGAATGTTCTTGGAAATTTTGCAATTGCGTCCTCTTGCATGGACACACGAAACAAATGGCTTTCGCGATCAATGATAATACAATGCTTATGCTTTACATGTCCAGTTGTTATAATGATAAAATTTATAACAAAAGCTTCAACAATAACTGGGGATAAAATGTTTGAATTTTCGAAAACCGTTGATTATTAGGCTGTACCGCAAATTGAAAAAACGTATCGTCAGATCAACTTTGTTACAAGATATGTTCAAAACATAATGCACGGAGGTTACAAAATGGGACGTATGGTGTTATGTGGTTTAAAATAGTGCGAATAAACATACCACTTTATCCAAATACGTTAATAAGATTGCATCGTTAATGTGAATCTTAAAGCACGCCGACAACTCTTAAATAAATCTGTGAGGGCCAAGGGGAACAGATACTGATAGATTATGTTGCAGAACATGGAAATGTGTTAACTAAACGACCCGTCCATACTTTACTTTTTACACATACGCAAAACGTCTTTAGCCAATATCGGGTTTCATTTAATTAACTTTAAACAACCAATAAACTTGCGAGATGAAAGCAAAGCCTTATTGTATTAAAAATCTTCAATTTGCATAACCTTTAGGTAACGACAAGGACTAATCGGTACCAATTTGGGGCCACTCAATAGATTTTTTTAATTCATTTTTTTTTGCCTGTGAACAGAATTGTAAAAAAGTAAGGTCTTGTCGTCTACAGCCTTCCAACGTTTTCAGCGCCTTCATCTGCAAACGAGCGCAGGTTTCTGATTCCTTTTTGGCTTAACTACTTGATTTAAGTTTTATTGGGGAAGGTAAGAAAACGGTCTTAGAGAATTTTGCTATCTCTGTTCGGTACTGCCACCTCTGATTGGGACAGCAAAGTTATATAATTTGTTCACTTGGAATTTATTTTAAACCAATCTAATATACTATAATTGATGACAACAAAAAATTTCGTTTATGCATCATTGAGAACAATTGTTTTTGTTTAGTTTGCGGCAAAACAATAATAAGGAAAACTATTTTTATCATCAGTTTAAGCTTCAAACCCCACGCAAAAGAAAGAAGCTCTTCATTTTAAGTTGGCAGCGACTGCAGCAGCACGCCTTAAACATTATAAGTAAACTTTTATAAAACAATGCATACTTGAAAGTTCTCAAAGGCACTTGTGACATAACTACAGTTAAAGGAGTTATAATCTATGAGTTACCGCGTTAAAAACTTCCCTATTTTAAAAATCAATTTTGATAACAAAACAATATAAGGGTTTTCTATATCTTAAGAGCAATGAAGTGCATTCACTTACATGCAATGCACAAGAACAGGGTTGTTTCCTGATTGATGTTGCCAGTACTGCACTGCATCATAGAGGTTTAAAACATCTTTGGGAGAAGAAGGCAACGCTGAAACATCCGGCCAACCTTCAAATTGTATTTGCTGAATTTTTCGTGTCTGGAACAAACAACTTTTACTTATTAGAATTGTTTTCCTTTTTTACTTCATCAGCATATTTTCCGTTCGCTTCCTCCACTTTACACATTTCCATCTGAGTTTCAATATGCGTATCTTAAATAAATTAATCATTGTTTATGGTAAATATGTAAATTATGATGTTGCCGCTGCTGCTGCTGCTTTTGCTGATGATTATATTGATGATGATTATATTGATGATGATGAAATTGATTGATATGGATTAAGATGATATTGATGACGATGATGTGGTGGTTGCAGGGGAGGAGGAGGAGAAGGAGGAGTGATTAATCATTTTTAAAAAAGAGAACACATCACCTGTCCAAACCGTATCAAGTCAAACGTTATCTTTCTCAATCCTTTCTCGCGAACCTGGCCTGTCTTGGTAATCGTCATGTTTTCATATATTTCCGAATCCTCATTTTCAGGCCAATATACTTCATCTTCCTAAAATCGACAGAGCGTTGTAAAAAAGGGTAAGGCAATTCAAAGAATTAATGCTATGAAACAACAAGAGCCAGTCAAGTTTCAAAAATTCACTAGGACCTTGTATTGAGGCACAATGAGCCAAATGCCATATGAGTGTCAGCCTCTTTCCCCGGTTGTTGTTGGTTCTATCCCCAGCAAGGGAACTATCTCACATCACAATCTACCCAATATGAATTGGTATATTAAATTAAAAGCCATAAAATAAAAAGTTAATTGCAAAGTGGACAAACTAGCAATACAAATTTAAGTCATCCAAAGTAGTTTCATTTCCCAGTGACAATGTTTTTGTTTCTTTTTGACATGATTTTAGACACAAAATTACATAGTCGTTTTAACAAAATCAATATAAAACACATGATACCTTTTCAGTCCTAAACAGAATAAATAATGTTAAAGTATATCAAATCGTTCCCACCTTCATCTCACTCTTGTTGTTCATCATGACGATTGTATGGACATCGTGTTCTACCACCAACCTCCAGAAGTCGGTCTTGGTCACCTCTAGTGGTGTCTGGGTGACGATGAACGCTCCCTTCTTTTTGTAGCCCTAAATATATATCATAGAACAGAACAGAACAGAACATAATTTTTATTACACGTAAACTATACAGTTTTTTGTGTTTCATATACAGTGGAAACTCACTAAACCGGATCTCCACAAAACCGGAATCCTCGGGATACCGGAATTTTCCCAGAGTCCCGATTTCCCCCTTCTATTTTCAATGTAAAATAATCCCTACAAAACCGGAACCTCGGAATTCCGGATACCGGACAAAAAATCGAGAAAATTTGTTCGTTATCAACGTAATTTTACTTCACAAAACCGGACGTATATTTGTCCAAACATGTCAAAATGTTTTTGTGTATTAGGAATTCGCGAATCGCGTGTCACTTTGTTTTGACAGACGGTGCGTCGTTAAATATTGCACCTGTGATGTTGTGTTAACTCGATAATCGATAATGATGATTGCGCTGTGGATTGACTGCCGCGCGATAATCAAACGATAATCAAACTTGTGAAAAGAAAATTGATTGCAACATTAATTTGTTTGTTGCTGAAAATAAAGAACTAGAAACGCTTATCAAGTGATCATTTTGGAGGGTTGTTTTATCTAAAGACTTCTAAGATTGAATCAAATTAGAGCGGTGCGTTAATTAAACTATCAAACATACTTAACAAGCATTAAATCAACTTCCCTTAAAAGGATAACTCAGTTAATATTTTGAGTAAACTTACTCCGTACATCATATCCTCACTAAACCGGAATCCTCACTAAACCGGAAATTTTGCCCAGTCCGGACCTTGTCCGGTTTAGTGAGTTTCCACTGTACATATTTTATAAATTACAATTACAATTATACAATGTAGTGTGAAATATTAAATAAATATTATAATTAATCTATTTTTAAGGATGAACTGGAATAGAAAACACGAATCAATCAAACTATAATAGTATACAATACAATAACCAATAGTTTGCTTTTTATATACTAGTATATGTTGGAACAAATGATACAATTGATCAATTTCTAACAATAAAACAGACTCACATAGTATATATCAACATAAATAGTAACCAATGGTTATAAATGTTAACAAAGCATACCACTGCTTGAGATAAAAATGTGTATCAAGGCTTATAATTATTGATTCATTAATAAAGTAGAACGCACCTTAAATGCTTCCGATATATATTTGCTTAACCTAAGTGTTTCAGATGTATTTTGTGTATTAAGAAGTTGCACAAGTTTAAACATACTAGATCTTATTCTATAATAACCTTTAATATAAGTTTGTCTTAATTGGACATAAGGTGTGCACTTAAATATAAAATGAAATTCGTCTTCTACTTCGTTCGAGTCACATACTTGACAAAGACGTAAGTGGCGTTCTAATCTATCATATCTGCCAGTATGAACTCTTAAATTATGCGAACATATACGTATTTTTGTGATAGCAATTCTAAGATTTCTTGACACAATATTGTCTAAATAGGATTCAAACTCGAATGCAGTTTTAAGTACTCTATAAACTATTAAGACACCATTTTCATTAACACTTCCATGCCATTGTTGTAAATATTCGTCTATCAGACGCTGTTTAAAAATAGAAATGAACTGGTTTTCGTTTAGCTGTGTATCATTACACCATACATCATAGAAGCCATATCTGGTGAGAAGGTTCTTAACCTTATTGAACCAATTATCCTGATTGTTATTAATATTCAACATTGCGTCTTCTATGACGGATTGAGTAATTATATTGTCACTTTTCTTAAGTTTGAACCAGTATTTTACAATACGTACATATCTATTTATATACAATGGGTATCTACCCAATTCACCGTAAACAGAAACATTTGAAGACGATTGTCTGACGCCTAGTACGGCTTTGCAAAATTTTAAATGTATCTTTTCTAGCTGTGTAGACTTCGTAAATCCCCAAATTTCACACCCGTATGCAATTATAGATGAAACAAAGTCATCAGATAATTGCAAAGCTACCCTAGGTTTACATTCATACTTTTTAAGATTTGACAGCAATGTGTTTACTGCTTTTAAACCTTTACCATATAATGTTTGGGTATTAAGGCTAAAATTGCCAGTATAATTTAAAGTTACTCCTAGATAGTTAAAATCATTTACAACGTCAACATCTTCGTTTGCATACAACCATTTTTCTTTACGTTTTGTGCCACCTCTTTTGCGAAAAATTACAATTTTAGTTTTAGCAATATTAACCTCTAAGCCCCAGGTATTACAATAACTATATAAACGGTTTAACGACAATTGTAAGTCTTCCGGGGTTTCACCAAGAACAACCATGTCATCAGCAAATAACAATAAAATCAAAGAAATATCACGTAAAGCTAAACCACAATCATTTCTATTTTGTAAATACAATTCTAAGTCTTCCACAAATAATGAAAACATAATCGGGGAAAGTATCTCTCCTTGCCTTAAGCCTACTGCTATATTAAAAAAGTCAGAATAGCTATTACAGTGTTTTACACAGGACTTTACTGACTGATACATATTGCGTATAATACGTAATATTTTACCATCTAAATTGGATTTATACAACTTTAACCATAGCGCACTGAGATATATGGAATCAAAACAACGTTTCATATCAATGAAACAGCAATACAACCGTTTATTTAAGTTAACGTATTTTTGCACAATTGACTGAAGAATAAACACTGCATCGACTGTAGACCTGCCTCTTCTAAAACCAAACTGTGCAGAAATTACATTATTTTCTTCACACCATTTAGTTATTCGCTGATTAGGTACACATGTAAAAAGTTTTGCAAAATTGCTTAACAATGTTATACCTCTATAATTTTTAACATCCGATTTATCACCTTTCTTATGTAATGGTACGATTATACCCTTAGTCCAGGCGACTGGAAAATTCCCAGAGTTTAAAATAATATTAAAAATTTCTGTAATATATCCTCCCAATATGTCACATGCTTCTATAAAATACTCATTTAGCAATTTATCTTCTCCAGGTGATTTATTCTTCTTAAGCAATTTTATAGCTTTACAAACCTCATCGTATGTTATTTGGTGATCTAGGTCACCGAAAACAGTACTAAAATCATTGAAATCATGGTTGTTATTAAAAATTTCAGCCTCCTCATTTATTTCATGGGTAATATCCGCAAACATCTGCTCGAAATGATTTTTAAAATCTTCCAAGGGTACATTTAAATTCGTATTACTTGACTTTTGTGAATGGAAATATCTCCAAAAATCTTTAGGTTTATTACGTTTCAAATTTTCAAACTCTTTACAGCGTTTAAATTTAAAAGCTCTGCGTTTCTTTGACACAGTAGTTTTATACACTCGTTTCAATCTACACAGTTCTAATCTATCTATATCTCTATGTGAATTATTATAAATATGTAGAGCATTTTTGTACAACTTTTTAGTATTTCTACATTCTTGATCGAACCATTTGGCCGAATCATATAAACGTGTTAATGTTTTAACGTCGTCTATTGAAATTTTCTCATTCATGATGTACTGTTTATCATAAGAATACCATACTGCTTTAACCGTTAAATGAAATCCATTTTAAAAGTATTATATTAAAAGAATTGGAATTAAATAACAGCTTTTGTGCCACAGAACGTGTCCAACAGTGGGGGCAATGTTAACGATAATATTTTAATAAACAATTAGGCGATTGCATTTTAAAGAAATATGTTTTCAATATGTTTCTTTGTTAATATCGGTAAAACATACCGGTAAGAATACAGCGTTGATGTATTCAGGCTCAGATCTCTTTCCAGAAGGAGTCAAGTACGGCATTTGCTCAGCGGCTGTAAAACAATCAATTTTGAAGAAACTACTAATCAGCTTTTGTATTAAAAAGCTTATAAGTTATTACTCATTTCACTGAATAATTTTGATGAATAGAAATAAATCACATATAAATTACCTGGGAGAATGTTTGAATACCGATTCTTATTCCTGTTCCTTAGTTCTTTTGCGCTCACGTATTGACATTCATCAATCACGGGAGACATTTTCTTCATTCGCTGTACAAAGTATAAAGACAATATCAACTTTAAATCGTAAATGGACCTTTGATAACAAAACATAGTATGCGAAAAACGGTTGCAGTACCATATCATTCCAGAAACGAAAAATCACACACAAAATGATAGTATTTCATGCGACAATTTATACAATTGCAAACATGTACGTCAAATGTCTTAAAAAGCAAAAAAAAAAAAATATTCAAAATTTCTGACACACAGAAAACTCGACATCAATCTCCCGGGTCCTCTGGGTCTTATCGAAGGCCAGAAGTTCATCATACGCTTCCAGGAACCTTGACGAGGGAAGAGCCGATGTGGACAACATCAACGTCTCCAAAAGCGCCAAGTGCAGAAAAATGTACTGTTCCTGTGTAAAAAGCGAAAACTTTTTAAATCTTTAGACTTGTATGCAATTTGTTGGAAACTTTTAAAGTTATATATGCCCTTTAGTAGGAAAACAAACTGAAACAGGTAGCTTTGATTATGTTATACTTATTGGTATATAGTAAAGGAATTTTAAACACCGTTTTCCGAATTATTTTACCTTTATTGCCATTATCTTATCTCGTCTTATCCTTACCGCCGTTTGGACCATGTCGACCCTCTGTTTCCTCAGATTGCTCACACAGCCCACTGGGTCTACATATCCCTCCGTGGCGGCTTGTTCAGATAGAACATTCAAAGCAATAAATGTTCCCGTCCGTCCGACACCGGTACTGGAAACATATATATTAAAATAATATATGTAGCAAACGGGTGACATTTAAATCGCACAGTCAGTTTTAGTTAAATTTATTAGCCAGTTACAGTTGCTTGAACATTCGTTAGTGACTATACACAATCATGCAACTTGCTTTAATACTATTTTAGTCGAATACAAAATAATGTTGCTTTTTAAGATCTTTATTTGTGAACATTATACATACATAAGGTCAAAATGATCAAAATAAGGCTGTGTTTTTTGTTAAATTTTATTTTTTTGCATTTGAGAAACAGCAACATAAAACATGAACATTTCAGTGTTATTATTTAAATTCATCAATCAAGACGAAATGCATGCCCCTTACTGTACATCTGTTATCGTTAAGTAAGAATGGTTAGTAAACCCTCTTTACATATTTTTATCACAAATAAAATTCCTCTAAACGGTATATGTAATGCATTATCTTACAAACCTGCAGTGTACAATAACTGGACCATTTTCTTTAACGATTGCGGTTTCCACTTTATGACGGAAATGAACAAGCGACGAAGCATACGTTGGCACACTTTTATCTTGCCAAGCAGTGAAATGAAAATGGATCAATTTTCTTTCTTCCCCATATGTATGAAAACTTTTAAAAAAACTCTGAAACAAAAGTTGTCTAAATATGAAATGTTTTGGAACAAATATCCACATACTCGTATACGAATGCGTATATAAGATTACCAATAACTTAGATGAAATGCAGAATATTTATGTTATTGAACGTAAGTATAAGCTTATTTATTCACTTATAACAAGCAAGATGTTCACGGAAAATCAAGCAGGAATGCGGCTGTTATATTTTACCAATGAAACATCTAAGTATAAAAACCCGCAGTTGTTTTGCTGATTGATAATTTAATATTTTACTTTCTGTATGGATAATTTCCTGATGATGAAGTCCGAAAAATACTCAGTCCCTCGATTTGTTATTAAGAAGTCTTCGTATTCTTTGCATTCGTCGTCTGGCCAGTACTGTACACATTTCATCTGAAAGGAATGGAAAAAATCACTAAAATATAAGCAGCTTAATTGACATTACACATACCGGTTTTATCCTTTAATAGGGGGATTTGGGAGTCATCACTAAATTTTTCCAATAACATTGTTTTATATATATTGCAAATGCAACCGTTTTTTGTCCATTTGTATTGTCTATAACAGAGACTATAATGCCTTTGGTGTTGTATTCTTATGCACCCTTATCAATAGAAAAACACAAACTGAAAAGAGAGAAGAAGTCTGATAAATTGTTTTTCACTTTCGGGTGTGTACAAGGTGGGTCATTTCGTGTTTGTTTTAAATACAAATTTAAAGTGCTAAAACAAACCTTTTTTTCCTCTTCCAAGTTGGTAAGCATGACTATCTTACCGCAGCCAAGATGCCACGCCATCCTCCAGAAATCCACAAGCATCTCGTCCGTAGGGCCTTCAACATACATACATACATGTTCACTATTCGAGTATTACAGGTCGACACAAAACGTTATACATACATTTTAAGTGAGTCTGCTCAGGGTTTCTTTATTAATCATTTACTTTGTAAAAACAAAAGCCTTCCTCGTGAATGAAAACAAAAGTACAGTAACGCGTTGAAGAGTAAGCTGTACAACTTTTCTTTTATATATTACTCAATTACTCGGACGCTGTTTAGGCCTTAGTTTACCTTGTGACGCAATGAAGGCACGTGTCTTGTTATAACCCTAAAATAGATCAACTATATAGAGCAACTGTGAAAACAACTACAGACAATTAATTTAAAACACCGAGAAAACATCAAGAGATAAATACTAATTAATGTATGTATTAAATGCGTTTGTATTGTTAGCTCTGTAATACATACATGTATGAAACTAGCGTTAATGTAATCTGAGTGTCGTTCATCTGTTGGAAGAATAACTCGTGTGTCATCATCTGCAAACAATTTACGATGATGAACGGTTTTATCTTTGAATATGGCTGATATTATGTATAAATACAAGTGAATGCTTATTTACTCTTATGTATTGTATATTATATATTTAACTACAAGAACAAATAGTTGTAATTTGACTTCAGCAACGATTTATTGATGATTATATTACTACGGGTAGTGCAGCGTACATCAAGTATTTCACTTACATGGATAAATGTGTTTATATCTATTTTTTGGTTTGTTTTGTATTTGAATAGCTGCACTGTAGTCGTCTTTCAAACCCTTTGGGAAATCCTGTAATTTTAAGCCCGTATGTTACCCTTGGTATCATTACACTTTACTTTTTGTGAATGAAAATGTATGTAGAAAACCAAATGTAACTGAATAACGGAAATTGTATACAGCTACAGTATTAAATCTAATGGTGTCTTGGCGTATGTTCACGATATTATAACGAGAAATTTCATCTACTGAACCATATAGGATTTTGGTTCATTTCACGAAATATATACTCTCAATGGAAGAATATTTACATATAAACGTATCTCTAAATTTGAAAAAAAAAACACTTCATTTTGGTAAGCACCTGACTAGTTTAACGGCATCACTTTACTGAAGAACAATTTGGTTATGTTATTCAATTATTCTTAAATATATTTCCATTTTAACTTTAGGGAGGCTTATGCATTTCCTATTGTTATTACAATGCTTGAGGCACAAATATTAACTATTAAGATGTTACAATGAGCTAGAATACAGTATTTCAATAAGCTAGTATTATAACGTTAGAGCATTTAAAAAGGTGGGTGATATGCTTGAAGTCATACTCACCTCTCGATTGCGTCATATTTCCATAAGTTTCTTGGCCAAGTTTGTATAGGTTTCCTTTTCATTTAAATAATGCATTACTCTATGCGAATTGTAGTGTGTGTGGGGGGGGGGGGTGCATGTGCGTGCGTGTGTTTTGGGGGAACTTGGGGAAACACAATCAAAATCATCATGAAACCTTAAAACTATGTTGCACAGGCATTACATCTTTTCATACAGGAATGGTCACCAATTCATTTTTTGTTTTAAATTCTATATTTTTATTTTAAAAGTATGTTTGATGTCCAATTTAAAAGTTGTTCGGCAAAGTTACAGCTTTGATATTAAATAAATATTTTATTTTTTTCTTTCAATAGATACACGCCAAATATTTAATGATAGTGATTGATAAAAGAAAATTCGGGTCGAAATAAACTGTTGCATTTAGTACACATTTTTAATAATATAATAGCACATGGGTTCCTAATGTGACGTTGAAACTTTTGGGGTGCAAAAATTTGACGATATACCTGAAACTGCTTCTTCATTGTAACACCATGCTCCGATCCTAAAACAACGTCGTATAAATCATCTACTTTAATTGCTGTGACCGGCATTGTATTGCTGCTTTTAAAGCTGTAATAGGACTGATCGCTAGGATTCGCAGCATATTCGTCTTTGCCTACAGCAATCGTGTTAGACGCGTGTGCACATTCTGCAGAGTCTTCTACTGAAACAGATGTTTCCGTTTCATTTAAATTGCTAATAAGTATTCATATGAGTTCTGAGAAGACAATTATTTGATGTTTTAATCTGAATGATTATCTATAAAATTTACCTTTTTTTCGATCAGTATTGTGTGTTTCACTGTATTCAGCATAAACATTCAATTCTTCCTTTGGTTCATCTGCTTTTTCATATCGCGTTTTTGTTTTGCTTTGACGTAGTTTCCTAAAAAAATAACGAAGACCGGCGTTAGTAAATAGACTGAAATGGTGACTGTATTTCACGTTCCATTGTTTGGCCTAAAATGGATTCCAGTTTAATGGCAAATTATGACGAATGTGAAAATACTTATTTGTCAACGATATGTTGAGGCAAAAATTTCTTAGTGTCAAGTTGTTTTATATTGTATGAAATTGATCTAGCTGATAAGCAATATACGTGTCAAAAGAAACGATTATTTTCAAGAAACACTGTACAGTGTACCTTCTGTGCAGAAACAACAGTACGGCTATCACAATCGCGATTACAGCCACGCCTACGGCTGCAGACCCGACAATTATAGCTCCATTGGGTGTTGGTTGAGACAGTGCTGAAATTGGTAAACATTATGGCTTGAATATAAGGAAAATTTTGGAACAAATGACAAGTCAGCAGCTAGTTATATACTCTGATAACACTATTATAATAATTTTATTTATCACATTTGGTTTGAAACTGTATGATTATGAATTAGAATTATTTACTAATCATAACGATACCATCAAGCGAATTTCGAAAACAAATCATGGTTTCAAACAGATTTTATTTAAGTGTTTCTGTCCAACAGCTCCATGAAAGTAATTTCAAAGATCTATCACTTATAGAATCCAAAAGTTAATTAATCCATTAAGCATTTCAATAACTTGCTTGAAGTATGACGTTTAGCCACGGAAATCAAACATTAATGAACTATTTAAAAGGCCCATTAGGTAATGATGTAATAGAATATAACAAGAATCTCTTAACAATATAAACAATTGAATATGATAACAAGGTAAACAAGAACATATTTTTATAAACATATTAATAAAACAAAAAGCAAACCAAAAACGAGTGTGCTTGCAGCAAGATTTAAACCTTGGTACCCTCAGTCATACGCACCACGGTAGACAGATAATATAATGTAGTATATAAACAAAATCTATAATTATGGTTCATTTCTCAAAATTGTATCTACCTTTGTTGACATTAAAGTATTTCTACTATTTTTATAGGTTAATTGAATATTATTTCCAAAACAATTATTTGTTTTGACAAAAGTTTTTGTCAGAAAGTTATTAAGAAACGTTTGAGAGGCTTAATGCAAACACTAATGAATTCTTTATTCCTAAATCTAAATAAATACACTGGCCAAAACAGAGAATAGGGCTTT